>NC_047516.1:7809173-8109173 GCF_902827115.2 Pseudochaenichthys georgianus | reverse complement strand
AGATT
The DNA here is from genome assembly GCF_902827115.2 of Pseudochaenichthys georgianus. Classification (NCBI taxonomy): domain Eukaryota; kingdom Metazoa; phylum Chordata; class Actinopteri; order Perciformes; family Channichthyidae; genus Pseudochaenichthys; species Pseudochaenichthys georgianus. Next base: position 8,109,168 of record NC_047516.1, on the reverse strand, counting down.
TTTGGGTATCCCACAAGGTTAATTGTTTTGTGAGTGTATATGACCAAGGGAGTCAAACTGTTTAAATAAGTAGTGTCAGGAGCCACTTTTGTTTGTGGGGGAGTGTGTGGGACACCCCAAAAATGGTACAATTATTTGTGTATTTACTTTTATTTATTTTTGCTGAACAGTGAATTTATTGTTTTGAAAAGCTCAACATTATCTGTATTTATTTTGGTGACATTCATATCATTTTATGATTTATCTGTAGGCTACTGTTTGAGAAACAGTAATAGTAAGTAGCGCCAAGGTGGAACCTTTGGCAGGTGAGCGGTGACGCCTGGGTTATTTTAGTGGGGGACACTTCCGCCCCCTCCTCAGAAGCAATCCAGAAGATCAATCGGATCCTGTGTCTAATTCTTGCTGCTGTACTTTTCTGTTTTCTACATGATAAAAATGATCGATGTTAACTTGTGTAAATGAGATATAATGTTAGAGGTGTTTAAGAGAGTGTGTCAGAAAGTTTTGAATATGTTTGACATAGTAATGGTATTTTAAAAATACTAAACTGTAGCAACTATAGATGCAGTTTTCGCAGGCTTCAGCCGTTACGGCCCCTACACACGGCGGCGTGCGTTGCCGCTTGGCGGTGGGCGTGTCTTGAGCTTGGGGAGTCAACGCGAGCAACCCGACCAACAACCAACCACATGAATGTCCCGCCCCGGACATACAAAGCAAAGCATTCATGCTTCATCCATGCTGGCTAAATATACTGTCTATGCTTGCTAGCTGTCCATTCAAACGAAGTACACTGGATATAAACTCCCCAAACAAGCGAAAACCTACCAGTTTCACCCACTGTCTCTGCCCCCTCCCCCCATGCCTGGCTCCTCCGGTTTGTATCCCTGTATGTAAAGAGGGACTGGTCATAGAGTACCGGGTGATTCCCTACCACCATGATAATTTTCTCCTCCATTTGTTGACATATGGGAAATAACTGCGGTCTGGCTCTCCCAACATACACCCGGTTTGATTGGCTAGTGCTTGTACTGTCAGATTTACATACGAGGGATTTGATTGTCTGACGCCTCCGTCGAGGCGGCAAAAGTAGAACATTGCTCTACTTTTGCAGCGAGCACCGCGAGAGAAGCGACGCTTTGCTCCCACAATGCAGTTCGGCGAATCGTGACGTCACCCCATTCAAAGTGAATGGGCAGAAGCGTTGAAGCAACAACGCACGCCCCTGTGTGTAGGGGCCGTAAATGTGACCTGAGCGAAGGCTCGCAGGCAGGTTAGCTGCTGCGCACGGGTAATCTGTTTTCTTCACCTGAGTGAAGTCTTGCAGGCACATTGCCTTGTTTTTTGTTTATTAACACTGACAGTGTATTTATGTGAGCTCCATAATATGTTATATTTGGTAAAGATAGATGTATTATTTGATAGCGTTATGTGTTTATATTGACCATGTTGAATTTCTCCTTGAGATACTGACAGACAGATAACTTAAATGGAGAAATGTGATATGTTTGTAAAGTACAGCTATTTGAATGTAACTGTGTACTTTGAATTTTGAATAAGAAGCAATCCAGACGATCAATCGGATCCTGTGTCTAGTTCTTGCTACTGCACTTTTCTGTTATCATACAGATATCATTTATTGTTGCTGTGGTACCCAAGCTTTTGGGACCCGTAACATACACATGAATGTCACTTTCTCAACCACCTTCACCGACATTGCGTATCTCAACAGGTGGTATATCTTAATGGATAGAGAAACAATTTGTAGGGAAAAACAAAACAAAGAAAAAATAAATACAGATATGTTTCATGGGTCAAATGTGTTCTGTACTATGGTAGAACAGCGCCTTACTAAGATACTTTAAAATAGTTTTTATTGAATTTGTCTCCCATCTGTAAACTGATTACTTACCGTTTTCCCTTCCTGTTTACAATCTTAGGGATTTCCATGTAATAAGTAGCCTGTGAACATACTGTATTTGTCAATTCTGTATACAGAAAAGCATGTTCTTCCTCAGTTACACTAAGAATCCTGCTTAAAAAACACGCTTCATGTTGACTCTTTCCCATTTAAACTTCAGCTGTCTTTGGCCTGAATACATATGAATGTGTGTTGTGCAGTTGATTGCACAAAGGCTCTTTAACATTGAATCATCGTTTGTGAATTCATAAAGGAAGATGCTGTCAGGGTTTTGTTTGCCACTCAGCAGGAATTAACCGTGGTGACTTTTAGTGGTGTCACTTGAAAACACTCCATACAGCTGAACCATACCAAAACTGGTAAACAATGCAGCAGGATTGTTGCGCTGTGATATACTGCTTTTGTAACCACAACTGGCTGATTTGTGAAGCACTTAAAACATTTTCACTGGAACACAAAACATGCTGCTGATAAACCACTTTAAAACACCTAAATGTTTAGACAAAAAACCTAAACCTTAAAATATTAGGTGAATATGTGCATGTTTTAACACGCATGACATTTAGGTCACAAACCCATATTTGTAGTGACAGAGCAGTACTGCAATATTTCACTAATCCACAATATCTCACTGTACCAAGGTGTGTTGGAAATGTCATCAAAATAAAGCTGTTGTACAGCACACTGAAGAAGATATTTATTGCACTGATCCAAAACATCGACCATCTGCATGCATTCCAGCATTTCCAGCGGTCTAGTGTGAACGGACACGTTAATGAATCGAATGCGTGTGAACGGAAGACTTTTTTGCGTTTGCGTATGCGTTTTACTGTACGCGTCCTCGTGGGGCCGGGGTCGAAGCCAAACTATATCCGGTCACAGAGATCTGTTATTTTAAAGTAAGGTCAACACATACCGACCCTAAATATAGTCTATATTAAGAACGAGAAAAGTCTTAACATATATATCGTTTTTTGTAAACATATGACAAATGTGTGAGGGTGATGACGTCAGAGCATCGTCCTATGTGCCGGGCTTAGCCCCGGACTGCCCAGCCCAATTTAACCCCAATGTGTCGCCAATGTAACCGGTTAGAACTCGAAGTTGCGATGAGGTCTTAAAATGTATGGAAAGGGTCTTAAAAAAGGTCTTAAAAGGTATTACATTTGACTTCAGGATTCTTGCATATACCCTGTCCATACACATTTATTTGTCATGGAGAAATAAAAAGGCTGAATAGTTAATGTTTTTTTTTAATCGAAACACAATTTTCATTTTCAAAAAGGAAAGTGTGCATAATTAACAAAGTAATACTGTCAAAGGTGAAATTATTTGGTGAGTGTATATTTTTATTCTGCTCTAATTACAGCCTAATGCTTACTACTTGTGGTCTGTGAATACACTGAAAGGACAAGGGCCTTATGGTACCCCCCAAATCCCTCCAGGCAATGCAGAATCCTCTGCAATCATAGAATAATTATCTGGGGGAAGTTAATCAGCATCATCAAAAAAGTGCTAGTACATTTTCAAATCTATTTCACCAAAGCCACCAGACGCCATTGACAAAACAGTATATTTTCCTTGCAGAACACAGGGCTTATGCGTTGCGTATGCGTTAAAGTAATTCTGATCTAACCCATTACAACGATAGCTACCTACCAGACTTCAAAACATCCAAACTTGAACTTTTATATTATGTTGACACCCAGGAAAAAAACGGTATAGAATGAGAAGAAGAGAAAATGTGTTTCCATCATTTTATTCTGATGCTCTGGTCTATGCCTGCTGACTTTCTCTTCTAAAGTGTTAGTTGCGTCAGTATTATACCTGCTGCCAGCCAGCACCTCACCACAGCTACTTGTATGTCTCTGCACGCAACCTACAGAGTTATGGATATAAAAAGTGCTGGCCAAAAATCAATGAAAGACAGAGTAGTGTGTCTGACACAAGAAGAGGCATCAAATGCATGAGCAGAAATATAAAAACCTGCTTTGAGAGCAATTTTAGAAAATCACGCAGCTAGGGACCACACTAGCAGAGAAAGCATGAGCTTTTGAAACACACTTTTATATTGTGGACATAATACTCGATTCACTTGAACATTGTAATTATCTGGATAACGTGAGAATAGCATAAGTTGGACACTTTCCCAGTTCACAGGAAAAGTCAATGTCAATGAACCACTTTGGGTTCAATTTGGACACAGTTGGTAACAAGCATGTTCGTAGACCTGCAGAGGGTTAGGGTCAAATATATAGCTGAATATATAAACTCTGTGAGGAGATAAAGAAGTTCAATGTCAGCCTTTATTCCCATAACTGCTCCCCTCCACACTGCAAATAAACATGATTTTCTACAAGAAAAAAGATTCTGACTCTGGAAGATACCATTACTTATCTAAAGGCCCTGACACACCAAGCAGTCACCAGAGGACTAGCCGACGCTGAAGTCGGCTGTTGCCTGGCCGTGTTCTCCTGCGTTTTGGTCATGTGTCGCACGGGAACACACCGCACCGACTTCAGTGCATGAGTGGCAATAACTCTCCTTACCAGCAGGCGGCGGTAGTGTGTATTCGTCATTCAAAAGAGGCAACAACCGGAAGACAGAGAAGAAGAAGAGTATCTTTTCTCCGTAATATCATACAGAGCTGGCCTCTCCTGGATCAAGGTGATGAGCAGGTCTTCGTTTGCATCATTCCAGATCGCCATGATGAGATGAAAATGAATAGCAGTCTGTGTGTGCCTTCTTAAATCGTTTGTTTACGTCCCTCACTTCCGCTTCGCTTCTCATGCACTGATTTGCTAGCTGAACAGCCAATCAGAGTGATTATTTGGTCCGACTGCCAGACCCGATGCATGGCCGATTCAACATGTTGAATCGGCCATGCATCGGGTCTGGCAGTCCAAATAAGGCGTGTCACGGTCGACGGTGCGGGACACACCAACCTGACTACGGCGCCGCGAATGCCCGACAGCCTCTGACGGCCTCTGACTCCCAAAATCGGGTTGGTGTGTCAGGGCCTTAAGACATACTACTGCTGAAGCCTCATTAAAGCTTCAGCTGGAACATATAATGCACTTTAACTGTACTGTTACATTTTATCCTCCATCTCCTACTCTGGAAGTGTATTAGAAAGGGATACACAGTCACTACAGGGGAACAATCACAGCAACAAAAACTATACTCTATGGGCATTTGATAAACTAATGGAAGAGTGTGAACCTATCCTTTACACAACTTGTCAGCTTCCACCTTTCACCACCAGTGACGTTTTCATCACTTGGAGTACTGAACATAAAGTTAAGCTCCAGTGACACATAAATGGTGTCCTAGAGGCCTGGGTCATCCCTCATGACAAACTGTTCAGTGATATAATTCTTCTAAAATGTCGTTCGGATAAAACCTGCAGCACACCATCAGTTATGACACATATACTCTCTGAAATAGGACTGACGAAAATCACTCGACAATTGTGAAATAATTTCAGTGCCCATGTGCAATCATCCCAAGTGAGCTATTACAATCTCTTCCCCTGTGGTGTCCCCTATTATAGTTCATTAGACACATGGGCACACCATTTTCTGCTGCTCTTTCAAGTTTTCAGTGGATTCTGTGTTATTTGGTGGCTGTGCCAGACCATAATTGTGTCCGGTAAGCCTGTTTATCAGTGTTGTCAGCTAGTTTTATGTGTGTGCGCCCGGTGTTGCCACATGGCCTCTACAAGGTTTGATCTATAAAGTTGTTTTTCTTGTTTGCTTTCTTGTAATGTTAATTAAATACAAATGTATATTGATTGCCTAACTTTAGCAATATTTTTTTTTTGACATGACTTTAAAACACATTCCAAACTGCTTTGTCATCTTTGGGTACAATTGGATTTTAATATTTATAAAAGTGTCAATAACAGTCTATAGTGTGTTCATGTTCATTCTGTTGATAGTATCAACAATGTCTATTTTCATACCAGCTCTTTAGTGTATACAATTTATATACTAGTGTTTATACCCATGATTACTGTTCATAGGGAGAGGGATCCCTCCTCTGTTGCTCTCCCCGGGGTTTCTTCAATGTCCCCCCCCCCATTATTTCTGGGGTTTCTTTGGACGTTTTTCCTTGACCGATGTAAGGGTCCAAGGACAGAGGGTGTTGTATTCATATTCAGTAGAAACTGTAAAGTCCACTGACACAAATGTGAAACTTGTGATATTGGGCTATATAAATACACTTTGATGGATTGATTGATTGATTATATTATACCATATATATATACACTAGACATTGCTGCCCGTGGCTTGGAATCATTATTTCTGTACCACATTGTGTGCCAATCCATCCTGTAGTTGACCTTGTTGACAACATTTGTGAACATCTTGACCTGACGTTGACAGGAAAGTAGACTTAATTCTTTGTACATGAATGTCTTTGACACAATTTTGTCTTAATCCATCCAACAGTTGTTGAGATCATAATCAGGATCAGAGTGGTGGACCAATCAACTACATAGATCGACATTCCTGTCCCAAGAGCCAAAATAAGACCAGGTAAATCATTGCTCAGACAAGTTGAAGATTACAAAAAGTAATACCTTACGTTTATTCACATATTTTAGTGGCATCACAATCCGTATTCTGTTAATGAAATGTGTTGTAATTGCACTCGACTAGATTATACGTAAAAGCATCTCTCGGAAATCAATGGCTTTTATTTGCCTGACTCAGAATGCATTGTCAGAGCATTGGCTGCTTGAGTGGACTGGAGCTTACTAATTGCCATCAGAAGGGACTTAATGCCGGAGTGAACACAGCTAATGGGTTTCAGCACACAACAGTCAATCATTTGTCTGCCAACAGGGGAATAAGTGCATGCTAACAGGATGCTTCGCTTTGATTCTCTGCAAATTACCTTGATTTTTTTTCCCCGACATCTTTCAAATCCACGACACGAGCAAGAAGACTTACAAAGCAAAAAGATGCTCGATCATCCTAAATCCCTACCACATTTAAAGGTTGCAGGGTTCATCCATAATTCATGTGAGGAGACGGCGAACAGATTGAATTGTCACAACTCAGGCTGGTACAGACGGGGAGGAATGAGCTGTCCATTTTCTTTGAGAGTCCTGAGCAGGAATAGAGAGAACAGGATTAGTACTCAGATCAGTTCTAAAACATCCTAAGTTCAAACCGTCTCTAGAAATGTGGTCAATCTTTGACCTCATTGACCCAATGTCTGCATGTCAAATGCAAGTATAAATGTCAGCAAAGAGCTACAACTGGTTCGTTTATTATAACATGATAAGGGAGGGGGTCCATTAGAATATAGTCAAATGATGAATTCAAACAAACACTAGAGGATTTGTGTTATTTCGTCAGCCAGATACATATATTGCTTGGAGATACTTAGGCTGGGTTGGGTTATCAGGGTTAGTTAAATAATGTGATTTCTTAACAAAAAAAGAAACCTCCAACATCTTTGAAACTGGAAATACCGGGGCCCACATGTTCTGTGTGAGCAGAGTTACTCATACAACAATGCACCCACTATTCTCTTCAGAAAACATTGATTTAGTTGACCACATGCTCAACTCAGTGCTGCCATGCACAAAGGCCCAGAACGATTTGGGTTTTGGTTGTATTTGTTTCTTTTAATGATTAATTATCTGTTTTGGAGCAGAACAAGTTCCACCTCTGTCATTTTGGAGATGTTATCCCTTAATTAATTTGCTGTATGTCAGGTTCAATATCTGGCAAAATTGTTTATTTAATCGAAAACAAGCAAGGTCCAGTGAGAATTAACTATTTAGCAAGAATCAGATCATAACAATTCTATAAACATGGCTTTTTTTTCTCCAAGGATACTAATGACAATGATATTCAAACTGTCCGGTTTAATCAAATCTGTTACTTAACATTCAATTACATGCTTTTTAATGATATTACAAAGAACAACAATCAGAAATAATGTTCACGAAAGACAATTAGCATACATTTTAATAGATGAGAGGTGAAATGGCCCATGATAATGAATACGGGGTCGCTTAACCAAAAAAGAACCACTGCCGTAGTGAATCAGCATTGACCCTGTTCACAGCAACCTAATAAAGTCTTTAATGACAAACATTGACGTCTAGGGAGGAATACATATCGGAGAACAAGTTTCATGTCCATGTAATCCTATAGCAGACTATCACTGGTTGATCAAAGAAAGTTTTTTTGTTGAGTACTGTTGCAAATAAGTCCTTTGGTCTTGAGTCGAGCCTTGTAAACCTCCGATATGCTCTTTATGTGGCCACCTGTCCATTAAATCCATATAATCTGCTAGATATTGATGGAACAAAGGGTGACACTGTAGAAATGCTTGATTAGATTGGAACATATGGCCCGGTTTAGCACACTGCCCTTGAAGGTGACAGTTCAGAGTTACAGCTGGCACCTGTTATTTACTGCCTTGATTCAGGAATATGCATTGGGGTTTATGAGCTGGAGAACTTTGATGTGATTATAGTGAGTGTATCTGTGTAGCAACACAACTAATGCCATCCATTTTTTCATCATATTATGTTGAATTGATCTATACAAGGCAGCAGTTCAGAGGCAGTCCTTTAAAATAAAAAAAAGATTGTGAATGAGTGGATGCATAACACAATTCTTTTAAAGTAGAAGTTGCCTTTGAGAAATACAAATTTGACCATACCGGTTTTTTTTTTCTCTACACTTTTGGCTTTATGAAGGAAGACAGAGGAGAAATGAAGGAGAGAGTTTGACATTTGACAAATGTCCAATAAACCCAAAATTAATAATGAAATCTGAGTCAGAATCTGTTATCATTACAAAAAATATAAGAAAGTGTTGATAAGCAGAGCTTTCTTTTGTTTCTTCTCAGTGGGGTTATATCTAAATATTTAAATAAAGGCTAATGCTTAAAAACAGAATTTATTATTGTCCTAACAAATATTGAAACCCAAATGAAATGCAAACACAGTTATTTGCTGTCTCTCGTCTGTGGTAGAGCTGTTTGATTTAACAGCATGCGTGCTCACTGCACTTTGGCTCCCTGGTGACATTTTAATGCTTCGCCTTTTGAGCTGCGAAGGCTCGGCGGCGTTCAGGCAGTTTCCCGACTTAATATCAATGCTTGCTGTTTTGTGTTTTATATATAAATCGATATAAAGCCAATGTTTCTCTTTGAGTAATGAATCCCTGTGGAGCCTGCAGTGAGGGCATGATTGCTTGCTATTGAATCACTATTACTCGAACTGCTGGCATATGCATTTACACTCACTAGTTAGTTGAAGTTGTTCAAAATATCTAAATCCACTCGTGGATTCTAGTTATGTGTAGACCACTGTATTATTTTGCACAACCAATAGTTTGCTCAAAGTTTGGCAAACTTCAAGTTTCTTACATATATCATTATTTTAATAGCCTTCTCCAACTCTACCACTTATGTCAATACTTCACCCTCCAGCATGCCACCAAGGACAAACATGTCCAATGCTTTTTCTGCTTTTCTGGCTTCAGTCTATGTGTTATTTTTTCTTCAAGAACTATTATCCCAAAAACATTTTAGGGAAAACAATGATTGACATTTTTAAATGCAAAATATATACTGCTGTTGTATCATGTATGCATGTGTGTGTTGGGCAACATTTCCTTGCCGAGTACACAGCTTGTCATCATCAAGGATGCAAGGCTTTTCAAAGTTTTAAAAAGTGAAGCTGAGACGTTGGAGTGGCATGTCCTTATCTTCTCGTCAGTGAAGTTGACATGTTGATCGATAGGATCCTGCAAGGGGTGCGACCTCTGAGAGCCAATTAGCGCTGCCCTCTCTATTTTCTGTCACCCTTCAACACTAAAGATCAAACTGCATAACTCACAGGAGATGTTTCATGTCCCTTCTGTCTTAAGCCTCTTATGGCGCATTTCCACTACAGGGCCTCGCTCGGCCTTGCTCGGTATGGCTAGGCCTCGTTAGGCCTTGTTAGGACTGGCTCACTTTATGCTGCGTTTCCATTACAGTTTAGTAGCTGGGGCAGTAACTATAGTAACGCAGTGTAGGCGGAGCCGTGACGTCATCTTCAATGAGAACCACAGAAAAACAACATCAGCCGTTAGCTGTTAGCACTCAAGCTCACAGCTCCTCATATTTGTTCAGAAACTAGACAAAAGTTAAACGATAACAAACCATAGACTGTCTGTGTCATGGCGAATACAGTCGCTGGTTTATTTATGTCTGTATAGGCCGTTGTTGTGAGTGTGGACGGTCGGAGTATATACTGCGTTAGCTTAGCCGATCTCCATTTAGAAAACACGCATTTTAAAAAGGTTTTTTGCCTGCCGTCTGTTGTCAAAGCATTAATTCATGGTTTTTACTAACCGGTATCAGTATGTTGTTACTTCGGCATCATTTTTAAACGTGTATTACAATTAAATCACGGTGAAATATGTTCATTTTGTTGTAGTTGTAGCCCCCTTGCCATCGATTCTCTCTCTAGTTTAGCATACTCAGCCCGACTCAGCCTGGTTGTTGGCCCGGAAAGAACCTCGATTTTATGGGGCCAGAAAAACTGTGAAATAGTACCCGCTAGCCGGAACTACGCCCAGTGGAAACGCAACCAAAAACGAGCCGGGCACGACACGCTTAAAACGAGCTCCGCGCTGTAGTGGAAATGAGCCATTACACACCAAACTGACACCAAAGAACACGTCCTGACCGAAAGTCGCGACGCATCGCCTCACGTCTCCTGCGTCTTGGCCATGTTTCACACTGGAACACACCGCAAAGACTTCAGCCGATGGCCAAGTAGCACGTACGAACTGTGCATGCGTGAGTGGCAATAACTCTCCTTAACAGCAGGCGGCGGTAGTGTGTACTCGTCATTCAAAAGAGGCAACAACCGGAAGACAGACTGCGTGATACACCGAGAGAAGAAGAACAGACTGTGTGATATAAACAAACAACAAATAGCATGTCCGTTCCATTTTCACTTTACAGCGAGAAGCTCATGGGGCTTTCCCGAGCCTGTGTCGAGAGCTGGAGTTAAATGAAATATCAGATTTGCCTTCTTAATAGTTTGTTTGGGTCCCTCACTTCCGTTTCGCTTCTCATGCACTGATTTGCTAGCTGAACAGCCAATCGGAGTGATTTATTTGGCCGACGGCCGAAAGGTGTCGGCACGGCCGAAAAGACACGACGGCGCAGTACACATCAATCTGAGTAGGGCAACACAACGCTCATCGACATCTATCAACATCTATCGATGCCGAAAATCGGCTCGGTGTGTAAGGACCTATATATGAAATATTAGAAGTCTGTGAATATGTGTAATTAATTATGGTTAGTGTGATAACTTTATTGTACCTACAATCAGATCCGACAGTTCCTTATAAGGACATACCAGCATAGGCGGTGCGTGAGGCTCAGGTTTGGGAAGGCTGAATCACTTTTTTGTACCTGATGTTGCCCGCCTCCGGTGTCTATAGAAAAGAGATCAACTCAGTGAAAGCACCGCCTGCTGACCAATCAGAGCTCAGTGTGCGGAGTTTAAATCTATCAAGTCATATTACAGGATAAAGGAAATACAGTTTAAACTGCCGTATGCAGAGAAGACGCCTACGTGTCGCACTTATTATATCAATATCACAGATCATCGATCATATAATATCATAATATATCATATTTCCTTATCTGAGTCAGCTTCTCGAGCTGTATCTGATCGTGCAACACTTACAGTGTCACATACTGTATGCAGAAGTATTATTTTAAGCAACACATAGGTTGACGAAACACTCAACTCAAATGTAATTAAAGTCAGATCCACTCGTGTCTTAGATAGGGCAGTGATATCATAAAACTGTTGTACGCTTTCAAACACTCTGTAGTTTATTTATTTTTTAACCAGTTGTTCTGTATTCACCTTGCAGGTGCAACTATGTGGCTTGTATCCTGGATTATATGTTTAAAGAGCCTGTGACAGCCTCCCAACAACTGTTGTGCAATGAAATATTGGGTTACTAGTAATCTCGAACCGTCAGCTTAAAAAAGAAGGTGCGATACCGTTCCGATAAATAATAATTTCGAACATCGCGGGGAAATTCCTTCGACTCATTTTGAAGTTTTTGGGGAAGCCGGAAGTGACGTCAATGCGGGAATGCTTCACTGTGCGGCGAGAGAGCCAAACACGGACAAAGTGTGAATTATTGAGTTTAGGCACGTTAATAACGTTTTAATGAAGTTGACTACAGTATATTCATATTTGTCAGTGCTTTCATGTCAATTCGGCGAACATAAACATAAATGATCGTGGTGAAGATGATGATTAAATTAGGATTACAAATCGGTAGTGAGAGCTGCTGAATTTCCTCCCGTCGGATGTGATATAAAAACAAATCGATTATTTTTGTAGTTGTAAACTCAAGTGGATTAAACTACATTTATTAGTGCTTTCATGTCAATTCGGCAAACATATGATACATTAAATGATCGTGATTCGCCGGTAACGAAGTGGGCCGGTCGGATAAGTCACTAGCACATCCCCCACTGACAATTTACTAGCGGTACCGAAGTGGGCCGGTCGAGAGTCCCGGGCTGATTCTTAGTCCCAGTCCACCACTGGCTACATGACCGTATTATCGCCCATATTGACGCACCTAATTCCTAAACTTCTAACAGATAAAACATAAACCGATCCTTCAGCATCATATGAGCTCTCACGTTCAAAATTAAACTGTCATCGCTGTCTGAGCTTGCTGCTGTGTGCGCCATCGTGCGTTTGAATGCAGATGCTGGGATTCGGAACAGTACAGCTGGAGCTCTTGCCCCGCAATTACGTCACACATAATTTGGCGGGATTTGAAGAATCCCCAAGAAGATCCAGAATATAGTCAACATTGAAGGGGAGATTAATGGTTATCAAAGTACAAATATCCCAAATCAGTTCAGTAACGGTTTCAAGGGGACAATATTTACTCAAATTGTTGGGTTTGGATGATGGGTGAAACCCGTGTCACAGGCTCTTTAAGTCATGGATGTTTAAAGTTCATATTTGTCTAATATTAGTTTACTTTTCATTAATGAAGTATGATACTGCGCTGTCAGTAGGCTACACTTGTCCCTGTTTGTGATTGGTCAAATGTTGCTAACTCCGCCCCTTTCACGTGAACGCGCTCTCAGCTGGAGAGAGAAACCCTGGCTTGATTTACCGAGTTGATAACCAGCGTCGTAGGACCGCTTAGCGAGATCTCGTTTGTTAGGGTTAGTTAAGATAACTCAAACATATCCAGGGTCTGTTGAACTGGCTTCGTAGTTCAGGGCACAGGCGGCTGCATAGCAGCGCTAATGTCAAAGACACAAACATTATATTTTTCTTTTACCATGGATGCAGTGACAAAAATATTTGGGAAGGCCGCCCCTGCATACCAGTGATTTTCCTTAAAAGCTATAATATCTTAAATTTCACTGTAACACAGATTCAATTCAGATTTTCCAAACTCTACCATCATAACATGAACCACTTGTTCAAATTTGATGAACACCACCGGTTGACCAAGATATTCACAATCCTATAATTCACAATGTGATCATTAGGATAATTGAGGGCAAAATATATGTATTTTTTTGATGAGTTTGATATTTTATTGAAAATGATTTCTCTAACACATATAAAGACCCAAATCCATTCAGATAAAGCAACAGGAAGAAGATAGGTCAAGGCCAGGCAGGGATCAAGAATCTGGTATATTGCAGCCACAGGCAATCAGGACACGGAAACTTCGAAAAAATGTCAAATCAATAAGGCAGGTGGGTTTAACGGGATACAGAAGAGATAGGCAGGTCAGGGGCAGGCAGGATCGGAGGCAGGTCAGGGGCAGGCAGGATCGGAAACAGGGTATCAGTCGGGGCTAAAGTGCTGGAAAGTCTTGCATCAGGAGCGTGGAACAATCTGGCAACGAGTGACTGAAGGCTTATATTATATTCTGGCTTGATTAACAACGAGAAGCAGCTGAGAGCCCAGGTGAGCTGATGAGGTGGGAGTGAGGTGGAGGCAGGGCGAGTGGAAAATGACTGAGGCGTGAGCAGGCATCAAAATACAAAACAAATAACCATGCATTATGTTTTGGACCTGCTGATTTATTTGCAAGAACTAAAGCCTGGAAATCAACAGTCTGTTTTGTTTAAAGTCCTGTGTAATTTGTTTGCTGATCCAAATTGAGTTCCGATAAACAAACCTGTGAGGCAATCTGGGGATTATGGGTTTTATAAATAAAAGTGACCTCACTGGACTATATAAATGTTCCCTTTTGTCTTTGTGTAAGTATTCAATCAGGACATGAGATTATTTTCTGTTCTAGCACCAGTTGTCTGTAAAATATGAGAGAATATAAGCCTCCTCCAGGTACAGTATTCAGACCACTCATTATTTGTATTTAAATCTATACGTATACAATTGCATTTTATCACGTGACATTCTAATACAAACAATTGTATTTCCTTTTAAAACATCTTATAACAATGCAAACATCTGTAGTACCAATGATGTTAATGTGATAAAGTAATTGACGTTGGGTGAGAATGTTGTAACCGAAATGTAATCCGTCAAGCTAAATATATTTTCTTTTCTTTTAATGCTGTTCTGTGGTTTATTGGTTGTCTGTGTCTCACAGGCCCGTTCCCTTCCATCATTCCAGACATGATCATCGTCTTTAAATAAGTTCTCTGGGATCTTTGCTGCCCACAGCTTTCTAATTTCCTTCCCTTGTCACTCCCTGTTGTGGGTTTTTATATTACTTTAATCGTCTCCCTCACCGACGCTGCTAAAACACACTTCCTCTAAATGTTGATTGCATAATCATTTCCCTTGGCGTCCTGCATGCTCTGATAGTCCGCAGCTATCAGAGATATGTTCATAGCTGGAGTGATATTGCTTTTGCAGCGTGGCCCATTTCCCTGAGTCCCATGGGATGTCATATAATGCTCAACTTGTCACACCAGCTCTGAGAGCGGGAGGAGGACTGTGGAAATATAAAAGGACCACATTATGTTCAAGATGATTTTTGGAGCCTGGACATGGGTCCTGGAGGATTTAAGCTCTGAAGAGAAAAAGAGATTTAGATTTTCCCTCCCCTTCAAGCTCGACAGTAAGATAACCAATCACTCATTGATCTGCTCTGTAATAAGAATAT
This sequence comes from Pseudochaenichthys georgianus, assembly GCF_902827115.2. Lineage (NCBI taxonomy): Eukaryota > Metazoa > Chordata > Actinopteri > Perciformes > Channichthyidae > Pseudochaenichthys > Pseudochaenichthys georgianus. The sequence goes on along the minus strand of NC_047516.1, from coordinate 8,094,072 downwards.
ATAGTCTGCAAGTTAAATATAATGTATATTGCCTGATAAGAACCTATTAAGAACTGTATCTGGACAACTCCTAGTCTGCAAGCCATTAAATGATATATGGACATTTGCAGTAACCAGAGATGTATAAGTTTTCCTTTGTCTTTATTCTTTGGAGTGAGCGGAAGGAGGAACCTATTGCGGTGAGCACGTTGCACGTTGTAACTTCCGGTTGTTGTTGTTTTCATCTCCGGGTATCCCGTGTGCCTGTTCTGTTGCTGATAGCTTATTAACTTAAACTTAATCGATCGTTTTAAAACTCTTGATCACGGCAACTGCCTGACGTTGTAATCACACGTTACTACAGCTTAAGCACTCACAACTCTCCTTCTCTTAGCGACTGTAACTCCACAGTTGCCTACACTCTTTTCGGGTTTGCTAACGGTAGCTACTTTAGCTTGATAGCTAGCCATGGCTCTTTCCCCACCTTCTGGTGCTATTTCCTGCTCTTCCTGTCTCATGTTTGGTTACTTCCCGGCCTCCCTTACTGGTAAGGATACATGTGTTAAATGTAGTATAGTTGTTAGGTTGGAGGCGGGAATCATAGCCATAGAAGCCCGGCTCCGCATCTTAGAAAGTAACTCAGTTAAAGTAAAGCCCATGTTAGCATGTGCGGACCGGCAAAATGTAGCTCCTCTTAGCCGTCCCCCGGCAACTCCCGAGCAGCAGGGAGGCTGGGTGACTGTTCAGAAGGGGCATAACGCGAAACCCGCAGGTCCCCACCAACCCGTTCACGTATCTAACAGATATTCCCCACTCAGCGAGACACCCGCTGAGAAGCCAACTCTGGTTATTGGTAGCTCTATTATGAGACACGTGAATTTAGAGACCGAAGCCTCCACAGTCACATGCATTCCGGGGGCCAGAGCGGGCGACGTTGAGGCGCATCTTAAACTGCTGGCTAAAGATAAACGTAAATACAGTAGGATTGTTATTCACGTCGGTGGTAATGATGTTCGTTTACGCCAATCAGAATGCACAAAACTTAATGTGGAGTCGGTGTGTAGTTATGCTAAAACAATGTCGGACACCGTAATCTTCTCTGGTCCCCTCCCCAATCTGATCAATGATGACATGTATAGCCGCATGTCATCATTTCAGCGCTGGTTGTCTTGGTGGTGCCCAGCAAACAATGTGGGCTTCGTAAATAATTGGACAGCCTTCTGGGGAAAACCTGGTCTGATTAAGAGAGACGGCATTCACCCTACTTTGAAAGGTGCAGATCTCATTTCGGCAAACATTTCAGGGCTTTGTGGACGTAATCCATGACAAACTGGAGTTGAGACCAGGAGGCAGAGTCGCAGTCTTACACGCTTCTCTGCGCTCTCTCCTAGGCAGTCACCCATAGGAATCCCGAACCCAATAAAATACCCAATATTAGCGGTGTGTGTGTCTGCCCAAGGACAATTTAATGTAAAACCTAATAGAGGTGTCATACATAATAACCTAATAAAAGTAAATGTAACAACTACTACAGTGCAACAAAACAGGAAGATTAAATGTGGTCTCTTAAACATAAGATCTCTAGCATCTAAAGCAATATTGGTAAATGATTTAATATCAGATTATAATATTGATATATGCTGTCTCACTGAAACTTGGTTGAGACATGAAGAATATGTCAGCATAAATGAGGCCACTCCACCCAGCCATGTCAACACTCATATTGCTCGAGGCACGGGCCGAGGAGGTGGAGTTGCAGCAATCTTTGACTCAAGTTTACTTATCAATACTAAACCAAAATGTAATTATACCTCTTTTGAAAGCCTCGTTTTTAGTCTTACGCATCCGACCTGGAAAACTTTGCAGCCAATCTTATTTGTTACAGTGTATCGTGCACCAGGTCCTTATTCAGAATTCTTATCAGAATTCTCTGAGTTTTTATCAACTTTGGTTCTTAAAACAGACAAAGTAATTATCGTAGGTGACTTTAATATTCATGTTGACGATGATAAAAATAGCCTTACTGTTGCATTTAACTCTATATTAGATTCTGTTGGTTTCTGTCAGAGTGTAAATAAACCAACCCACTGTTATAATCACACTCTCGACCTTGTTCTGATTTATGGTATTGAAATTGAGCAACTATTAGTCGAACCGCATAATCCTGCTTTATCCGACCATTTCTTAGTAACTTTTGAAGTACTGTTACTAGACTACAAAGCATTAGTCAAAAGCTCTTGCAGCAGAAACCTATCTGTTAGTGCTATAGCCACATTTAAGGAAGAGATTCAACCAATACTTAACTCGATAGCATGTCTGCATGTAGGGGAGGAAACTTATACAAAATGTACACCACCCCAAATTGATCATGTTGTTGATAGTGCTATAGATGCGCTGCGAATAAAATTAGATTATGTTGCTCCTTTGAAAAAGAAGAAAATAAAACAACATAGATTAGCTCCATGGCATAATGCCGAAACCCGCAAAATAAAGCAAAAGTCTAGACAACTTGAAAGGATATGGCGTTCCACTAAACTTGAAGAATCTCGTTTAATTTGGCATATTACTCTCAATGAATATAAGAAAGCACTGCGTAAAGCGAGAGCAGCCTACTACTCTTCATTAATAGATGAGAATAAGAATAATGCAAGATTTCTTTTCAGCACTGTAGCCAGGCTGACAGAGAGCCACAGCTCGATTGAGCCTTCTATTCCCTTAGCACTCAGTAGTAATGATTTTATGTGCTTTTTTAACGATAAAATTGTTACTCTTAGAAACAAAATTAATGACCTCTTGCCTTCGACCAGTATAGTGTTATCAACAGCTCCCGAAATCGTAAGTTCTAATATTACACTAGATAGTAAACTAGAATGCTTTTCAGCCATTAACCTTGAACAATTACATTCAATGATTCTCTCTTCTAAACCATCAACGTGTATGTTAGACCCAATTCCAACTAAGCTGTTGAAGGAAGTTTTTCCATTAATTAGCACTTCTTTATTAAATATTATGAATATGTCTTTATTATCAGGCTATGTTCCACAATCATTCAAAGTAGCAGTGATAAAACCGCTTCTTAAAAAGCACAACCTCGATCCAGAGGTTTTAGCCAACTATAGACCTATTTCTAATCTTCCGTTCCTCTCAAAAATTCTTGAGAAAGCGGTCGCAAAACAGTTGTGTGATTACTTAAAAAACAATGATTTATTTGAAGATTTTCAGTCTGGCTTTAGAACACATCATAGCACAGAGACAGCTCTGGTTAAAGTCACAAATGATATTCTAATAGCCTCAGACAAGGGACTTGTCTCTATTCTTGTTTTGCTCGATCTTAGTGCTGCATTTGATACTATCGACCATGATATCCTATTGCAAAGACTAGAGCACTTAGTTGGCATACAGGGAACTGCTTTAGGCTGGTTTAGGTCCTATCTATCTGAACGCTCTCAGTTTGTACGTGTTAACGATGAATCTTCCACGCAAACCAAAGTTAGCCATGGAGTGCCACAGGGCTCAGTGCTCGGACCTATTTTGTTCACATTATATATGCTTCCGTTAGGCAATATTATAAGGAATCATTCTGTAAACTTTCATTGTTATGCGGATGATACTCAACTATATTTATCAATCAAGCCTGATGAAATTAATCATCTAAATAAAATTCAAGACTGCCTTAAGGACTTAAAAACGTGGATGACCTTAAACTTTTTGATGTTAAACACGACCAAAACTGAAGTTATTGTACTTGGCCCGAAGAATCTACGAAACAAATTATCTAAAGACATACTAACTATGGATGGCATTAATTTGGCCTCCAGTGAGACTGTAAGGAATCTTGGTGTTATATTTGATCAGGATTTATCCTTTAACGCCCACATAAAATCAATTTCAAGGACCGCCTACTTCCATCTACGTAACATTGCAAAAATCAGGCATATCTTGCCTCAAAACGATGCAGAGAAACTAGTCCATGCATTTGTTACTTCTAGGCTGGATTATTGTAACTCTTTATTATCAGGGAGTACCAAGAAGTCAATCAAGTCGCTTCAGCTGATTCAAAATGCTGCGGCTCGTGTACTAACCAGAGTTAGGAAAAGGGACCACATTACTCCTGTTCTGGCTGCCTTACACTGGCTCCCTATAGAACACAGGATAGAATTTAAAATTCTTCTTCTCGCCTACAAAGCCCTTAATGGGCAGGCGCCATCTTACCTTAAAGAACTCATTATACCCTACTGTCCTACTAGGGCATTGCGTTCCAAGAATGCAGGGTTGTTGGTTGTTCCTAGAATCTTTAAAAGTACAATGGGAGCCAGAGCCTTTTCTTATCAAGCTCCACATTTGTGGAATCAGCTTCCAGTTTGTGTTCGGGCGGCAGACACCCTATCCGTTTTTAAGAGTGCGCTTAAGACCTTCCTTTTTGATAAAGCTTATAGTTAGGGCTGATTAGATTCAGCCCCTAGTTTTGCTGATATAGGCTTAGTTTGTCGGGGGACATCTTACTTCTTCCTTCTCTCTGTCTATACCCGTGTACACTCATGTTCCGATTAACCCAGCTTCCCCAAATGTCTTTCTTTTTGGTGTCTATATACGCTGGGATCCGGAGTCATGGATGATCCTGCGGTCCTGTGTCCTGGATCGCGAGCGCTGGATCTTGAGTCGTGGCTGTGGTCCTGGATCATAGGTCCTGGATGGATATCCTCGTGGATTCATCTTCCTATTATACACACATGCATTTCCAAACATTTGGACTACCTATGTTGCAAATGTATTATCTTTTCAATTTACACACGGCATCTATTGCACGTCTGTCCGTCCTGGGAGAGGGATCCCTCCTCTGTTGCTCTCCCTGAGGTTTCTCCCATTTTTCCCTTTAAACTGGGTTTTCTTTGGAAGTTTTTCCTTGTACGATGTGAGGGTCTAAGGACAGAGGGTGTCGTATTGTCATACTGATATTCTGTACACACTGTGAAGACCACTGAGACAAATGTAACATTTGTGATATTGGGCTATATAAATAAACATTGATTGATTGATTGATATCCCCTGTAACTATGGTAAATAACTTACCTTTTTCTTAAGTGCCAAAACACACCAAAATGTCCCCCAAACAGCACTTGATGTTTACCCTGCAAAAAAACATAAAAACCCTGTTTATTGTGTTCGGAATGGTAAATGTGAAAATGTCAAAACTGTAAGCATGGGTGACCCCAAGATAGTACAAGCCATCACTATTGTGTAATAACTATATTATCATTACCATGTTCAACTACTTTTGTATTTCAGGGTGACATGTAATCAACAAGCAGGCCACAAGTTGAGATTTGGTATTTTGCATTTGGAAAACACTTTAGAAAAGGTTCACAGAACACACTGAGACATTTTTGCCTAGAAGCAAAATGAGTGCAGCCTTTAACTCATGAATAGTCCTATTCTTTTTCAATTAATCAATTAGTGTCAGAAAATGCTGCTCACAACTTTCCAGTGCAAGGTTAGGGCTTAAAATTGCTTTGTTGTCCATAACCCAAAGATAATACAATATAAAACAACTGAGAATTCCTCACATTTGAGGAGCTGTAACTGAACCTGTTTATGTTGATCATCAAAATCGTGTTGGTATGTCTTTTCACAATTCAAGAGTAAACGAAAATAGATCAGGAAAACTGCACACAATTTGCGTCCCATAATAACCATGCAACAAATCCAGTTAGTTCCAATCTGCTAATAAAGAAACTCAAAAATGGATGTGCAAGTCAGGATGCTTTCTTATGCCGCTCTGTAAAGTTATCAAGACCACAACGTTAGATCTTCTTCTTTACTCGTCTTTTCGGTATAAAATAGTGCAGAGCAGTGACGTTAGTGAACCTGTAAGCATGTTGGGTGCAGTTTATTGATGAGACACTGCAGCTTTTCTTGGAATTATACAATAGTATAATGTTTTTTAGCAAACCGCAAACATGTCTCAGTGCCATTTAGAGCTGTCAACATCTGACACACAACTCGCTGCAGTTTCTCCGTGTGTGTGTGTGTGTGTGTGTGTGTGTGTGTGTGTGTGTGTGTGTGTGTGTGTGTGTGTGTGTGTGTGTGTGTGTGTGTGTGTGTGTGTGTGTGTGTGTGTGTGTGTGTGTGTGTGTGTGTGTGTGTGTGTGTGTGTGTGTGTGTGTGTGTGTGTGTGTGTAGGCTGGTCTCATCTGACTGCTGAGTCTTGTTATCTTAATCTTTGGTCAGTGAGGGATGATGCAAGCTCAGTCAGAGACAGATCAGACTACCTTCTAACCCTCATTACGAAAACAAACAGGCTTCACAGACGAATGTCAATTAAAGGGCCCATGTCACGGCCATTTCAACTGATCATATTTCCATTGTTGAGGTATACTAAAATAGATTTATACTGTACAATTTTCCAAACTCACATTGGCTTCGCATACAGCATCTCTGTAAAGTATACGTGTATTCACCGGTATTCACTCTCTGCCCTAAACGGCTTGTTTGAGCACCTGCCCCCTGTTAGTGTATTCTCGAACCCTGAAGGCAGGAGAGACTGAAAAGAGTCAATTTTACAAATGATGAATTACAGCAAACATGTGCAATATATCCATTATTACAGCTCTGTGGGCTGGCAGTAAGGCGATATGGTCCGTTGTTATTGTGCATCCATTAAAGATAAGCGCATGTAGTGCTGAACACGTAACATGAACGTGCTGGGCGGCGCGGTCCCGTGGGTTAGATGCGCGTTCATAATGTAGAGGGAAATTACTTTCAGAATAACATTATTAGCACATTTTTACAACTTGAGGAATGGATGTTTTTAATAAGGGCTATACAAGTGTTCATACTGGGTTGTTTATTTAGTTTAAAAACAATTATCCAACGAGTTACAGACCACTCTTTTCCAATCTAAGGCCCATTCCCAAACCGCCCCCTACACCCTACCCCTCCGTGTGCGCGTTCACGCGGAGGGTCCGCCATATTGAGGGCTGTTCCAAAGCAACGAGTGTGGAGGGGGAGTGGGCTATCAAGCCCTCAAACAGCGAGTCTGCAGCGGTGCTGACTTGAGACCGGTCTCTCCCTGACCGGAGTCACGCTGTGTGTGTCCGTCAGGAAACACGCTGTTTACAAGTTCCAGCAAACATCCACTGATAAATTGCGATGTTAACAACCTCATGATAACCTCATATGTTTTTAACTTAGGATCATACCTGTGTTTAGTCTAGAAAAAGGTAAATGTGTGCATTTTATTATAAGGTTGTGTATATTTACAGACCGTTGCAAAAACTAAGAAGCTTATAAACATCAGGTTTAAAACTAAAAGAGCTTTGAAACACAATGAAAGATGTTTGGAGTTTTATTTGAGTTATTCATTTAAACTTTTTGTCAAAGAGATGCTGATTTGAAACCGTTGTTACATACAGTTACGGCATTTCTGCCGGAGAGAGGGGAGGCCGTCCCAAAGCTTGCTGCTGTATTTACTCCCTCCATCTGACAGGAGGGAGCCTCGTTGAGCTGCGAGTGTGGCTACACAATCGCAGTTTGCGTGTTCACGCGAAGGGTCTGCCATATTGAGGGCTGGTCCAAAGCAATCAGGGTGGAGGCGTAGTGGGGTATAAAAGCCTCCGACAGCGAGTTTACATGGATGCAGGCTTGATAATCTCACTCCACAGGTGTGCAACCGTTTTTCGGGCATGGAGGAAACAACATCATACAAATGTGAGTTCCATGTGGTTATTTTTTTAAACGATAAATAATACGTTGCCTTAACTAAAACATGCCTTTGTGAACATGTATTTATAAATCTACATGTGTTAATTTGATTTGCCAAGATTACATTAGATTTTTATTTTGAAGATGTACAAATCTAAATCGGAATCAAACTAACAACACATGTGTCAATTCATGTATCCATTCACTTACGAAATCGGTTTAAACTCAAGTGTGATTTGTAATTTCAGGGACTGTGGTAAAAACCAAGGCACTTATTGCTTTAAGAATGGAAAAGGATGACCTGTTCTGCAAAAAACGCAATGCTGCCAAAGAAGCATGGGAGTGAGTTATGCACTCAATTCATATTTTGTGCAATTAAAGTAATGAATGTGCACTGTGGGTCATTGCCTTAACACCAATATATATTGTTTAAATATTCTATGATAACAGGTCAATCATTAAGGAACTGGACCTTGGGCAACATGTGTCTCACAAACAGGCCTCCAAGAAATGGGAGAAGCTAAAAAAGAAATACAAGGTAAATGGCGTATTGTTATTGTAAAACATGTTTGTTTTTGAAAAAGCTGAACAAAGATTTCTAACATGCATTTGTTTGCAATAGGAACTTAAAAGGCCAAGGATTGGAACAGGGACCGATCAGGGGGAAGAAACCCCTGCAACATGGCCCTTCTTGGCCATGGATGAGGCCATAGGTGCAAGGCCTTCAATTAGTCCTCCTGTCCTTGTTGCCTCAGCCTTGGCAAACCCCACAATCCTCTTTGATCCGGAGGCTGCTTCCTGCTCCTCTTCCTTCCCCCCCCCAAATGTGGCTGATGATCCAGACCCCTCACCACCCTCATCACTGTCTGAGGCTGGAACCACCCAGCAGCCCCCCCCCAAAAAAAGAAAAGGTGCTATGGGAGTGCTGGAGTGCCTAGAACGCGAGGCAGAAAAAGAGGACGAACGCCACAGAGAAATAATGCAGCACTCAGATACATTTCTAACCCTGTTAGAAAAATGGTCGACAAAATGTGATTTATTTCCCCCCCCCCACCATTGGCCATTTCTATGTTGATTATTGATGTTACTTAAAAGACTTGTTTTTGTTCGCTTCTATTATTTATTTGGAAGACAATAAACCTAATTTAACGTACTGTCCTTCATGTCTTCAATATTGTATGAGATATAGTAAATACAGGTAGACGGGTGATGAAGGTTTCATTGCGTTTGCTTGATTGTTAGATGGCTACATTGTTCTGTGTGGGTTTCATAATGTAGAAGGAAAAGTTTTGCACGGAACTAAAGTGTTTTTTCCAAAGTCTGAAGATTAACCCTGAATATCAGCATTTTAAATAAAGATATGTCTGTGCGCTTCATAGGTATAAGGCATTAAAATATACATGCCATTTACGGTCTTAATTGCTCATGTCAAACCATTTGCAGAGTTTCACTCAAAAACAAAAGTGATTGTATTAGAAGACCTGTGTTCATTTTCTGAACCTTTGCTCTGTGCTCGTGATTGAATGATCCAAGAGGTAAGGACATTTGTCTCTAATTTGGGATTATGCAGAAAGACAATTCAGGAAAACCAAGTTTGAAATCAATGATGCACAGGTTTATTTTATTTCACCTCTTTTCTCTAAAGTGAGAAGTGGAGCTCACTAAAACAAACAAAATTAAATCAGGTATGTGTGCACATCATTTCAAAAACACAAGTTAACAGACAACCACGTTTTGCCAAAAAAACACACAAAAAAACAAAGTTCATTAGATGGAATCGTGCTCTCTCAGGTGTGGTGCCATTTGGACAGGAGCAGAGAGTTGTGCAGCAATCCTGTTTCTTAGGTGGTGTCCAGGACTTTCCTGTCCACATGCTGCGGCAGGGGGAGGACTCTGGTCCCCATCTTCAGGGGGGAAGGCTTCAGCATCCTCAAGGACATCGTTCATGTCTATGCACAGATTGTGCAGAAATGCACAACATGCAATGATGTCAGGGGCAAAGCTTGGACTGAGGGACCTTGTAGGGTGTGAGTAATCCCACTGGTTTTTCCAGGCAGGGATAACCACCCAAGGAGGAACCAACCAGCTGGGGGAAACAGTGCCTGGCAGAAGATGGGGCTGTTTCGCAGTACTCTTGCATCATGAACGGCGTCTGGATAGCCGATGAAGACATCCAGGAATCTCCCAGTTGAGTCACAGATGGCCTGCATCTGGATGGAAGGAAACAGCTTGTAATTGATGTACTGCTTGTGGTACTCGTTTCCTGGAGGTTTGATGTGAATATGGCATCGCACCAGCAGCACGGTGAAATGCAGGACTCTTTGCAAGCTGACAGAAGCCATCTGCAATCTCTGGCAGCTCATCTGCGGTTGGTAGGGAAATGAGGGTCTTCAGGTTGGCCTTTATCTTCCCGGTGACGTGTTTGATGATCCTGTGGACCGTCGATTTGGGAATCCCGAATGCTGAACCCACCACAGAGAGCGATAGTCCATGGGCCAAGCTGTAGAGGAGAACAAGCACCTCAATGTCTTGTCCCCATCCGTGGTCCTTTGGGGAGGAAAGCATCTGCACTAAATACACCACACTAGATCGCTTAACTCTAAAGTCCTTCTTTAGACAGGCTTCAGGGTTGGCATACACGGCGAGAATTGGGGCAGTGGCATTGAGCTGCATGTAAAGACCTTTGCCCCCCTGTAAAAGACAAACACAGGACACAGTATTGTTCAATAACCACACACACACACATACACACACACACACACACACACACACACACACACACACACACACACACACACACACACACACACACACACACACACACACACACACACACACACACACACACACACACACACACACACACACACACACACACACACACACACACACACACACACACACACACACACACAGCTCTGTAAACAATTCTGAGACCAAGTCAAATTAACCTTTCCTTTTTTATTCTATAAACTACTGACAACATTTCTCTGTGTTGGAATTCTACAGACACTACAGTATACAGATATACACGTATAGCTTATAAGGAAAGAATAAATGAATGTATATCACAATATATCTAAATATCTATTTGTATTACACATACAAAGTTCATAGGCTACTATATAAGAAATAAAGTGAAGATAATTGTTGTATTAGCAATATTGAAATGTTTACCTGCAACTGGCACATCGCTAAAATGCGCCTCAACCTTCTGCGCCTTCTGTTGGATCTTGCTGTCACTACCCGATCCGTCCCCCTGCCCGATCGGTACTGCGCATGTGCGAGATGGTCCGCCAAGTTGGACAAGTCCGGACGGCAACCCAAGATGGATACTTGACACTGTGGCTTTTAGCAAAGCTCAAAAACTCGAGAGAGATGAGTTATTGTTATTACAACGTGACTTCACTATTATTTAACAACTCTTTTTATTGGGTTATTTTATTTGGGGTTAAGTACATTGTCAGAATAAGTGAGAAATGGATTTAACTTCTGTTAGACAGCTATCATACTGAATACATATTTACTGTGAATGTATGCAAACATTTATGGCAAGGAACCACACCCTGACCCAACCCACACTCAACCAGATGACTGGTTTCAGGGCCAGGATAAGTAAGTCCACGTCTGAGAAAATAACCAACTCCCTGGCTCACTGGATTGCACTCGGCAGGGCTCGACATTAAGGACTGCCCGATGGCCCGGGGCCATCTAGTATTTAGCTTGGGCAATGAAGCCTCACCTGCTGGTTGCCCGATCGGGCAATCTATTATGCCAGTATCATGCAGCTCGCGGATCCAGCCATGAGTGACCCGACAGTAAAACTAAACATATCTATAACTAGTTTGAGGTAATTAAAATAGGTAGTTTGAGAGGTAATTAAAATAGCTACGTGTGATATTCTAACCTGAAGTGTGTGTTTTGTTCCGCTCACCGCTGCATGTGGTTATGCAGCGTGTCGAGTCTCGACTCGTCAGCAGCAGCTGATCTCTCTCTCCCGTCAGATTAGACTTCACGCGCGTTTATGTCCATATCGATCAGATCCAGCTAGTTCTAGCTAATGATATGACTACCTGCTTATTAAAAGACAACTACACAATAAGTGTCGCTATGCAACTGGATGAGGCCACAAAGTATAGCGCAGCATTATGCATTTGTTTACATGCCCACCGGAACCCCGAGGCATTACCAACAGATCAACGCACAATCAACCCATACAGGACATCTCTTTCTCCACATTAAGTGTTAGACATTAGAGTTGACTATTCTTGTCTGTCACATACTCTTCTTGTCTGTCACATAAGTGGCGCAACTGAAGCGGTATTGCTCTAAAGGGAAATTATTTTGACCGAACATATTTAGATTTTTAACAGGGGCCATAATAGTGTAAATAATGTTTGTTTTGGCAGTTATAACTGAATGTAATGTTTTCTACTTTTTTCCATCTGGGAAGGCATTTGCCTTCATCAGATGACGTCCCAGCACGTCGGCTGCGCAAGACAATGACAGTGTCAACAAACGTGAAGTTCGAGCCACCAAACGAGTTGCTTCAGCTGCCGAGAGAGAGGTAAATATTGCAGCACTACCAGATTACTAGCTCACACATGTATTTATTGACACAGTGTGACCTTATTAATTAACGCAATCGCGTCCAAACTAAATGGTAGCTATTATTATGACGTACAATAGAGAATTGGGGGTGTTCTATAGCTCAACTAATTAAACTGGCATACACACGCTCATCTGTCGAAAACAGCCCTAAAAAGGCTAGTATTGCTGGACTAGGTGTTCAATGGATGGTATTGCAGGACCCAGAGCGCACGGAGCACAGAGCGGACAGCAGATAACGGAATTGCAGTTGTATTGCTTATAGATTATCAGAACATTTCAAAGGGGACACAGCCCCATTGGATATTAACCTATGGATTAACTACATCATCGTTTTTATCGTTGTAATGCCATTGAAGACCAGTTTAGACCAGATAATGAGGAAGGTAAGCCGTTAGCCTGGCGTATGTTAGTACCTAGTGCCACTTGTTTTGATGTACGTTTTTGTTGATAACCTCGCGAGTTTGTATCTTTCAGTGTTGAGGTGGGCACCGTTACGGCCCGTCCACACAGCGGCGTGCGTTGACGCTTCCCCATTCACTTTGAATGGGGTGACGTCACTTTTAGCCGAAATGCATCGTGGGAAGCGACGTGGAGCGTAGCTGGCGTGGCTCGCTGCAAAAGTTGAACAATGTTCAACTTTTGACGCCTCGGCGAGGCGTCAGCCAATCGAATCATATGCCAGTACAAGCTATAGCCAATCAAACCGCTGCTTGTGTGTCAGGGGCGGGAGATTCATGTGATTGGTTGTTGGTCGAGTTTCAGACACGCCCGCCGGCAAGCGTCAGCGCACGCTGCTGTGTGGACGGGCCGTTAGATTCTGTGTCTCCTTGCGATCATAAACGATGTGTTGGATGTGCAGCTAGGATAAGTAATAAGGGAGCTAGGAGTGATTTTCGGTGCAGTAATAGGTTAGCATTTTTCGCTCGGGGCTAATTCAGAGGCTCACTGTTAGCATTGTGTTTTTTTTTATTCCGGATCGTATGCCACTCTATTCGACCGAATCGGTTCATAAGCATAGGCCATGGGATGCCTGGTAACTGTAGATGCTTCCACATCAATGTCATCTCCCGACGAATAGTCAAATTCATCGTTCAAAACGTCGATCTCATTGCAAAATTCCTCCATCGCTGCCATATCTGCTACGTTGTGTTGACTTCCGGTATGGATACCCGGAGCGAAGACCCATCCAGTGACGTCACCATTTGGGACTCCCCTAATGGCGGCGGCCTGGTCCCGGAATTCCCCACCCAGCCGGCGGATAATTAATTTTCTTTTGGCGAGTAATATCATGTACAATAAATATTACGATCAATATCCATTGTAAAATGAATAAACTACCGGAATATTATAACTGTAATTGGTGTTTCCTTTCCCCTTTAAGAGCATTCCATGGAATATAACAAAACGTGTATCTCGATCCGGTTTCTGAAACTTACCTACCCCACCTTTAATCATGGGAGCCTGCCTGCAGACCTCCACTCTCAGGACAGTTCCGGTGCAGACCTCCACTCTCAGGACACCTCCACTGTCAGTACAGGAAGTGACGATTCTGACGCGTTTTTTTCCCGCCCACCGAAGGACTCGTTTGATGGAAGTTTTCAAATCACAATGGAGACTCATCACGGAGGTGATGAGTCCGAATACCGTGCACTTTGGGTCGGCCTTGGTCAAGCCCTTTTGACCCCCCCGGCCTGGTTCTCGTAAAAGTTTTTCGCTCAAATGACACCATGGAGATATGTAACGGGAGTTGACAGGGGACTCTGCCCTCCTCTTGAGTGACTATTTTCGGACACTTTTTTTCCACTTTTCCCCGGTTGTATTATTTTTTAGGTTATTTAACCCGGTTTCTACCGGGGACATTGCCCGGTCTCGGGTGTCGCCCCACGGCCTGTGTCCAGCCCCCCCCCACACTCATCCATATATTAACGGATTTTGACAATTGTTGTTGCATTTTTCTCCTCTCCTCTCACTGATCGAATGGCAAACGCGACCCACTGTCGGAGGGCCTCCGCGCCGGCCGATATGAAGCGTGACCAAGACGCACCGTCCAGGAGTCCCACGGGTCCCGTAGCGGGGTGGAGGTTCCCAGCTGGAACCTCTCCACCTCCGCCGCGGTGCACCCGGCAAACACGGTTGTTTCTCGAACCTTCCACTGTTGTCTAGCGGGTGTAACTAAAATACAAGATGTCGTATTTATATATATATAAATAAATATATATATATCTATATAGATATATATATATATATAGATAATAAGTGTCAGTGCTATTTTATGTTGTATTAGCGTGCATTTCCTGTTCGGAAAGTGGTGCTGTACTGAGAGTAAACAATACAAGGTGTCCCTATTTTTATATATATCTATATACTTTATGTATATAATAAGTGTCAGTACGATTTTATTTTGTATTTGCATGCATTTCCTGTTCTGAAAGTGGCGCTGCGGCTGTACTGATAGTAACTACAATACAAGATGTCCGTATATATCTATATATAGATATATACATATATACATATGTATTATATTAAGTGTCACGATCCGTCACGATCCGATTTTATTTTGTATTTGCGTGCATTTTCTATTTGGAAAGTGGCACTGTACTGATAGTGGTGATTTTATTTTGGAATTCTTAGCGTACACTTCCTGTACTGACAGTGGAGGTGTCCTGAGAGTGGGGCTGAAGTCGAATAGTCCATTTAGCTTAGGAACCTTCCTAAAGGAGTGAAATGACCCGGAAGTCCCTCAGTGGCAGCCATGATAAGTGCCGTTCGAATTCTCTAGAATGATGAGAATGATAGGAAAGGAGGTTTCAAACTTCCTTTATAACCTCCTTTAGCTTAGGAACCACTGGACCTCCCTAACTGACAGGAGAAGCGAAAATGCTGCCCCACAATGCCTTGCTGCCGCAGCATTTGCTGTCACTCAACAGTCGGCCGTTCACGGAAAAAAACGATTATGACGGAGAAATGATATCATGAAAGTTACGGTGCTTATTAAGCTTTTTAAAACATAGGTGGTAAGTAGCCAAAGTGCTTTGTTTTGAACATTCATCAGTATTATAATCAAAAAGAGAAATATGAACGTTAGTTTTTACTGAAATGATCAAATAAAGTCAACATCTCACAGTCTTTACTGAGCTGTGTGGGGTTTGTTCAACTTTTAAAAGATGTTTGAATGGTGATATACACAGTGATAGATGTTAAGGACTAACGTTTATAATAAATACATCTGTATTGATTTTTAAGATCTTTAGTTCATACAATCATACGTATTGGGATCATTTGTATTAATGTGAACCGGAGGGAGAGGGTGATGAGCATAAGTTTCACTTTCCTTTTTTATTTCAATTCCAACTTTGGTCATGAAGAATATGTTTCTCTGTTGTCCACGTTCATAAAGCAAAGCAGCAGCATCAGAGCACGGTGCAGAGTCTCTAGATGAGTTTACAGTAGTCCCTCGTTCTTATTAAACATCCATGTTGTAGTCCGCTGTATAGAAAACTGTGGTTTCCATAGTTTCCCCACAGCAGCAGACGCACACAATGACGTCCGCTGGCGCATCATAAACACGTCGGATAGTGAAAGTGCATTCGGATTCTCTAAAGTACCGCAGTCTCTTCTCCTAAGTCCTTTTGAATTCTCCTATCCACTATCCCTTAACCCCGTGACGTTTCACTCAGAGGTCAAGGAATAGACGATAGGGTTAGAACTTAGGAGCTGATTTTTAAACTATCCGACTGCAGCCCGGAGGTCTGCACCGGAACTGTCCTGAGAGTGGAGGTCTGCAGGCAGACCCCTCTCCCTTTTAATGGAGGGAACTTCATTCAGCTGTGAGTGTGCCTCCAGACGGAGTTCACTCCGTCACGGAGGGGGAGTGGTTTGGGATTGGGCCAGAGGCTGAAGTCGAATAGTCCATTTAGCTTAGGAACCTTCCTAAAGGAGTGAAATGACCCGGAAGTCCCTCAGTGGCAGCCATGATAAGTGCCGTTCGAATTCTCTAGAATGATGAGAATGATAGGAAAGGAGGTTTCAAACTTCCTTTATAACCTCCTTTAGCTTAGGAACCACTGGACCTCCCTAACCGGCAGGAGAAGCGAAAATGCTGCCCCACAATGCCTTGCAGCCGCAGCATTTGCCGTCACTCAACAGTCGGCCGTTCACGGAAACAACCGATTATGACCGAGAAATGATATCATGAGAGTTACGGTGCTTATTAAGCTTTTTAAAACATAGGTGGTAAGTTGCCAAAGTGCTTTGTTTTGAACGTTCATCAGTATTATAATCAAAAAGAGAAATATGAACGTTAGTTTTCACTGAAATTATCAAATAAAGTCAACATTTCAGTCTTTACTGAGCTGTGTGGGGTTTGTTCAACTTTTAAAAGATGTTTGAATGGTGATATACACAGTGATAGATGTTAAGGACCACTAATGTTTATAATAAATACATCTGTATTGATTTTAAGATCTTTAGTTCATACAATCATATGTATTGGGATAATTTGTATTAATGTGGACCGGAGGGAGAGGGTGACGAGCATAAGTTTCACTTTCCTTTTTTATTTCAATTCCAAATTCGGTCCTGAAGAATCTGTTTCTCTGTTGTCCACGTTCATAAAGCAAAGCAGCAGCATCAGAGCACGGTGCAGAGTCTCTAGATGAGTTGTGGAAATTGATGTAAGATATTGTACCAAAGAACTGTGATACATGTAAAAGGGCAGAAAGTCTTGTTGCACTTTCCAGACATTAAAAGAGGTCTGTTGAGTTCCCTGGTAATTATCAAATAGTAGCAGTTAAGTGAATACTGTTCAAGCAATACCTGTGTTTGTGTTTTATACTGATTTCTCTGTTTTGATCCTTTCATAAATGTGAGGACTAAAATGGCGAGAGACAAAGGGCTGTAAAAAATGAGTTTTATTGCAGTGGGGGAGGTCGAGGTATGCAGCAAAGGGTGTGTGGTGTGGGGAGAGGAAATTCTGTTTGAGATCTCTGGCAGGCCCGGTTTTTAGGAAATCTATGTATCTTGAATAAGTATGTGTGAGTTTATACATTCCTGTGTGTTAATAGTTGAAGGAACAAAAGGTACATTTTTCCTCTCCAATATAGAGAGGTTTTTTTATAGATTTCTGAAACAATGTTCCCTTTTTTGTTAGAAATAGATGAGCACAATAGTTTTTTCTTTGACTTTTTACCTGTTTATCAAAAGAGTGTTTTAAGCTATTTGTGAAGAAGGAAGATGCAGAATTAAGGGTGATTTCTGTTTGGAGTGTAAAGATTATCCCTGATAATGTTTTCTGGGTTAAACCATCGATAAGTTTTACAAATGGGGAGGGACATTTTCCTTGAGTTTTAATGGGGTGCCTTCCCAACACCTGTGGCTTTCAAAGCTGCCAGACGCTGATTTCCCTGTGAGATAGCGTTTTGGTATCTCCCCAATGAAACGCCACCCCTTCTTTACACTAGGGAAATGTTTTTCTGGTGGTTAGTCCTCTCTTCATGTGTTGTCAAGACGAATAGGATGTCCGCAGGGCGTGAATAAGGGCGGGAGTACTCCACACATTGCTTATATGACTCTTTGAATTGTATAAGTAATGTATTATATTATATCGTATTGCATTATACTACTTTGTTTAATTAAAACGGATTATTGTTTAACTGGTATCCTGGTGTCTTCTAATTCCTTCCCTGTTATGATTTCAAGCAGGACTCGTCAAAACAACACGCGGTGAGGAGTTGGGTTGTAAAAACCCCTACCTCGCAACAAGTGGTGACCCGACGTTAGCGAGTGGGAGTTCACAGGGAGTCACATCAGGAGCCAGCGGACGAAGCAGTCCAGGGGGGCACCTCGAAATACTTCTGACAACTAAAAACAGAGCTCTATACAAAAACACAGGTAAGCACGGATACCCGTTACACTCGAAATCTGTGATTTGGATATATTCAAATTTTTTAGAGTTGTCAGGAATATTTCTCAGTGTCATAGACTAGATGATTAAATAATGCAATGCATATATTAGTATAGGTAGGTAACGACGGTCTACTAATCTCATAAGATAGTGTACTGCATACATTAACATAGATAGGTAACGACGGACTATAATTGTGGTATAATTATGCAGTACATATAGAATAAAGTAGGTAACTTTGGACTACTCTATGATGATAAAGCAAAGGCGGAGAACCTTAAGGATGCTACACGTGAAGCGACGAGAAATGTAAGAAATGGTGAAGGGCCCCGTTGATTTTTAAAGAAATCAAGTCGGCAATTTCAGTCGGTGCGAGTCAAGTGGATTTCCTGAAAAGATATCCATCCAGGGCGAAACTGAATAATACTTCTTCAGCCTCATAGGACGCTGGAGTGTATTATATGTAATTAAATACCAAGAGGAGATACGCAAATTTCAAAAAGCCATTTTGAAACGAACGGAATCTCGTTCTCTTGTTCTGTGGGGTTATTAATCTAAGAAGCTAAACGTGACGATAAAGGATTCTGTTGACCTGGGTTTCGGCTCCATGAGGATGTCACATAGCTGAAAAGCCGTGTCGAAGCGCATTCTAAGGTCGCATTATCTGTTGAAATAAACATCGCACCAAAAAAGCTCAATAGACTGTACGGGGAATACTTTTATGTGAATAACTACTAATAAATAAGGGAGAAAAGACCAGATAAATACGCATAGTTTAAGCTGGTTGCTCTCAGAAGCATCTTTCCCCTCAAGTGAGGTGGAACTGGTGAGGTGCCGCCATCTGGTGGAGGTATTTTGTAGTACTTCTTGCATTATTACATTCCAGTTGACTGGCGCCTTTAATCCGAAGCGACTCACAATAAGTGCGTTAGACTAGGAAAATAAAAAATAAGAACACAGGATAATTGAAATATATATCTGGGTTAATAGAGCCAAAACATTTCAAGTACTACTCAACTGCCTTTCGGTAAGCCAGTCCGTTAATAGCATTATAAGTGCTTCTGGTAGTACTTCTTGATTAATATAATATAATATATATATATATAAATATACATCATTCAAAGTGGGGGTGTAATACTGCAGTTTTTTACACTCAAAATAGTTACACATTTGAATTAAGGGCAGGACAGTTAAATAAATACATTAACTGCGTTAGGAGTAACGACGAGTATTGTCCAATATATTAATAAATAACACTGAACACATAGCAACCTAGTCAGATAAATAAGATATAATCACCATGGAGGGACAGTTTGAAAATAAAGATTTACACGTCCCAATTCCCGGAAGTTACCGAGAGCAATGGAGACAGACTGAGAGATTGATTCTCAGTGGACTCAAACGGGGAGACAAGAAAAAGGCTTGTGCCGACCTCGGGTTCCTCCATAAAAAAAAATGATAGAAGAAGACAGAGTGGGAGGAGATGAAGCTCTAGGAAATTTAAGCTCAGCTCTAAATGTTTATGAACGACAACTTGTAAAAAAACTGGGGGACCTAAACCAAAAAAAAAGCACGGATTAGTAAGCCGGAGGAAACTAAACAAAGATAAGGGAGAAAAGTCAGATAAAGGATTGCGAAGTCAAGCTGGCTGGAGGCGTGGGTTTGAGAAAGCCCCCACTTCACAGCTTTCCTCTGAAAAAGGAGGGAATAACATTGAAGATTAATAGATCAATGTGTCGTAGATATTTAAATAAATAAGAAACATTGCATTGTGAATTTCGTGGTATTTGTCATTTACTGAGAAGTTTACTTATATTTCAAAGGCATTGATTGCATACAGTAACGTTGAGGGAAAGTAATAATACTGTTTGCTGAGTATATGAAGCAGGTTAAAGTTTGATTCAAATTGAACATAATAGTGGATTATTCCACCTAGTGTTTTTATAATATCATTAGTAGACATTAATTGTGTTTGTAAGTTTATGAAGAAAGAGTAGAAAGTAAACGGGAGGTTGTTAAGAGAAGTAGATGTTTTGAAGAGTTCAGAGAGAGTAAAACTTGTTTCTAAATAATGTCATATTGTTTTGTGAGTAAACATGAAATAAAAATATATTTACTAGATATAACAACAACATGCTTAACTAGGTTGACAGAAAACTGCTATTAACCAGTTTCAGCAGCTACTGTCATATCTGTGTTCTACAGAGAACATATGTTGCATTTACAATTCATATTAAGGAAGTCCACAATTGATACCATTAAAGACCTTTTTTGGTTTCAAATTAAAGAAGATTTTAAAAATGAAGTAAGCAGGACTTCAACTAGACAAAAGAGATTTTACAATGTGGTTTTACTACTGTTAATGGAGTAAAGAATCTGGGTAGACTACTGCCATTGATTTGTTTTAACATTCACATGTTTCAGCATTCCTGACCATATAGACACTCAGCCGTTTTATTTTGTAACCTTTGGGGGAGAGATTTAAATTGAGTTTATCTCCAGTTGCTGATTTATTGTGATCACACTGGAAAGTTGTGCGCCACCTTTGGGTTGTACTCTGAATCAGTGTGTTGGTGAAGAGTTGCTCACTACAGAAACAGAAGAACTGTGCAAAGAACGCATCTGAGGAGGGTTTGACATTTTGTGTGTACCTCGTTGCCAAGGCAACAGTGGTGGGAAGAGGAACAGCAGTTTTGGGGGATTCCTGCTGTGCAGAGGACAACGGGTGTCTGTGGATTGTAGCACATTGATCCAGAGGTGCCTTCCCCCTCAGGACATCCCAGTGCAAGAGTTTCATTGATCCTATTGGCTACAGCTGCAGAGGACAACGCATTACTGACTGTTCACATTGTGACAAGATCTTGAGACAGGCTGGTCTCAGACGGTTCAGACTCTGAAGGAATGATGCGATGATTTGACAGCATAACTGTGCAAGAGTTTTTCAGAGGGGGGTGTACAACAATAACATTAGTGTTTGAGAGGGGAGGCTGATTGTTTAAACGATGGTCTAGAATACTGAAAAGATTAAAGTTTAATATTCTTGGTTGACAAACAAGACATCTGATTATTAGGTCACACATAATAATTTAGACATATAAACTAACTATGAGTAAAGGGATTAATGGAGTTCATATCCTAGGGAGGGTTAGTTAGGTTGCGAATACTTCGCAGGGTATTTGCTAATGTATTTTGAAGAACAAATAACAAGGACACAAGTCCAATTTTGCTTTGTTTTTAGATTAAATTGTCCGTTACCAAAACTGTTCACCTTGTGTCTAGATTTGGACTTTGATGGTAAGGGAGTATTTAGGCTTATTTTTATACATCTGACATTTTAAAATATGTTGGCTAGTCACCAGATAGACATTGGTTAAGAACTTTTCTGAAGATTGAATATTTGTTCCATTTCTACATATTCCTATTTAAAAAGTAATTTTAGAGTAAAGAGGGCTGATGCTGAAATGGGAAATAATGTGGGGCCTTCAATCACCCATTAGAAGGGTGCATATTATTGACGACCAATAGGGAGGAGGGGTCACTCGACCCACCCTGCAGTGGTTTTTAAAATCTTACTTGCAGCTTCACAGGAAGCGCACGGCACCAGATTATGAGTTTAGAGGACTAGCGGCACCACCTCCTAATGTACATTCATTTAGTTAGTAATTAACTGACATTTAGAGATGTTAAAAAGTAAAAACATACCTACCATGAGGGATGATTCCTAAGTTCAGCTACAAACCATTGATGAAATTACTTCTGTTTTTAGGTCCTTGATAAGGGAAGAAGTGATTGTTACATGTTCAGGACACCCAGGGTTCCACGCACTGTTAAAGAGGGTAACATTGTTCTTTAAGTGCACCAGAATTGAAGATAAATTAATAGAATGAGTTATGGAATACATAGCAGAGCTTTACAGATCCTGATAATGTTTTGACACAAGATAATAGTGATGTACACAAGTTTCTGAATTACATTTATTAGACGTGTTGATATTGATTAGGTGTAAATGAACTGCAGTAGTAGTACAATAAGGAAGTGACATTTTTTGGCTAACACTTTTCAGGGAATTTGGGAAAACAGAGATATCTTGAACATTATAGTTGTAATTGTGAATTAATAAATGATGGCGCTCCATATATACAGATTTTTATAGACGGAGGATGCTGGCCTGAGCTGGAACATCTCTGCAGGGCACGACACGACACATGGCCAAAAAGACCAACTGACCTTTGACCCTGACCGACAGGGTAACTTGGGAAGGCACTCTCAATGACTGACTCTGAGGTGTACCTGACCAAAACCTGACTTTACAACCTGACAGTGTGAGTGTGTGTATGTCTGCACCTGATCAGTGCAACTGCATGATTTAAAACGATGACTAATCAAGCATGTTTTGGACTAACACATTATTTTTGTGTGATAATAATGTGTGAAATGAGAGGTTTCCTAACATTGCACAAAAGGGGAAACCGTTTCTAACTTACTTGATATTTCACTCCCACAGGAGGTGGCTGTTTGCAGAATGTGAAACTCAAACTAAAACATGAAGATTCTGTTTCTTTTAGGACTGAATGATGGAGAGAAACACTCTCAAGTGTTTACTGTGGAAATAATGGATGCACATTTGGAAAAATGTTTGGTATTGTCTTATAATCCATTATGACCTGAAGGTTTTCTTCCCATGCAGGATTTTGTTTACACATGAGATAATGTGTAAAAAAGGGGGAGTGTAAACTTCACAATGTACATTTTTTTTTTTATTTAGGGACTGAAAGGAACCGGCTGGCACAACTCGATTGTTCAATCTGACCATTGATTGACAGTTTTAGAATTGACCTGCTCCATATTTGGGGATAACACACTGTTTGATGAATGTTGACATGTCTCTAATATTGATTGAGTTATAGCAGGTAACACAGATAGAGAATCAGTGGCCAAGGGGCTACTGTGAGAGATGTAAGTCCAGAATGGAATGCTGGGAGCTGACCTTGGGATAATATCTAAGCACTGCCGGGTAGAAGCAGTATCACCAGGAAGCCATTCACTTTACACCCCACCAACAGGCTCCAAGTTGCCCACGCACTGGTGGGTCAAACAGCCGAGGGCCCCAGAGCCTGGAGCGTAGGCTTGAGGGATTTGTATCAGATTTCTCCACACAGGTTGCTGACGCCGAAAGGGGGACCCGAGACGCAGGAGGCTGACTGTCAACCCCAGGCTCTCCGGCCCCGACCGAGTGACCCAGGGGACATCCCATGCCGTCCGCCTACAAGGAAAGGGGGACAACTGGTACCACACTGGAGCCAGTGTGCGGCGGGGAAAACACCTGCGAGGACCCTAGACGACATCAGGACAGATCTGGCTCTCGTCATGGAGGTCGACTCGGATGCTGTCATCAGCGGACTGGAGGAGAAGGATCGGGAGGACATCCATCCAGCAGTCGTCCCAGGAGGCATCATCATCGGACCGGAGAAGGAAGATCGAAAGGAAATCTATTCAGCATCGACTCGGAAGCCGCCATCAGCGAGCCGGAGGAGAAGGAAGACATCTCTCTAGCAGGCAGCCCAGAAGCCGCCGTCAGCGGATCAGAGGGGACAAAGACACGGCAAGCCAGGACGGCACAGGGGACTCCACTCTCCGCTGAAACAGGAGTGTGTGTTAAGTGCAACAAGACGGTGTATGGAGCCAGCCAGGCCTGCCAAGCTATGGGCAGCCTCTACCATGACAGCTGCTTCACCTGCAGCGCCTGTAGTCGAAGGCTGAGAGGGAAGGCGTTCTACTATGACGCAGGAAGGGTTTTCTGTGAAGAGGACTTTCTGTACTCTGGGTTCCAGCAGTCTGCAGACAAGTGCAACGCAGGTGGACATCTGATCATGGACATGCAGGCCTGCAGGCCCTGGGGAAGTTGTACCGCCCCGGTTGCTTCCGCTGCGTCATCTGCAACGAGAGCCTGGACGGAGTGCCCTTCACTGTGGACACTGAGAATAAAATCTACTGTCTGAAAGACTACCACAGGGTCCTGGCGCCTAAATGTGCTGCGTGTAACCAGCCCATCCTGCCCTCAGAGGGGTCTGATGAAACCATTCGAGTTATATCCATGGACAAAGACTAACCTGTGGGTGTTGTTGTGTGCCGTGCATCCGCTCATTATGTGTCAGACTAATCACTTCCACCATTGAGGGAAAAGCTGCTTCTCCCCCTCCTGACACTGTTGGCCTGTGTCTCGGAGGACGAGTATGGAGACTCAGCAGACAAGGACGCAGTTTTTTGACATTTTTCTCATTCTGCCATAAGAAATTGCTATGAAGGGCTGTTTCTAAATGTTTAAAGGGCTCTAAATATAATGTTGAGAGATGAACACAGTGGAGAGGAGCGACAATAGTTATGGTTCAAGTGCCTTGTATAAGTTGCACTCTTTTTTTAAGAGTGCAAAAGAGGGAATTGTGGAAATTGATGTGAGATATTGTACCAAAGAACTGTGATACATGTAAAAGGGCAGAAAGTCTTGTTGCACTTTCCAGACATTAAAAGAGGTCTGTTGAGTTCCCTGGTAATTATCAAATAGTAGCAGTTAAGTGAATACTGTTCAAGCAATACCTGTGTTTGTGTTTTATACTGATTTCTCTGTTTTGATCCTTTCATAAATGTGAGGACTAAAATGGCGAGAGACATAGGGCTGTAAAAAATGAGTTTTATTGCAGTGGGGGAGGTCGAGGTATGCAGCACAGGGTGTGTGGTGTGGGGAGAGGAAATTCTGTTTGAGATCTCTGGCAGGCCAGGTTTTTAGGAAATCTATGTATCTTGAATAAGTATGTGTGAGTTTATACATTCCTGTGTGTTAATAGTTGAAGGAACAAAAGGTACATTTTTCCTCTCCAATATAGAGAGGTTTTTTTATAGATTTCTGAAACAATGTTCCCTTTTTTGTTAGAAATAGATGAGCACAATAGTTTTTTCTTTGACTTTTTACCTGTTTATCAAAAGAGTGTTTTAAGCTATTTGTGAAGAAGGAAGATGCAGAATTAAGGGTGATTTCTGTTTGGAGTGTAAAGATTATCCCTGATAATGTTTTCTGGGTTAAACCATCGATAAGTTTTACAAATGGGGAGGGACATTTTCCTTGAGTTTTAATGGGGTGCCTTCCCAACACCTGTGGCTTTCAAAGCTGCCAGACGCTGATTTCTCTGTGAGATAGCGTTTTGGTATCTCCCCAATGAAACGCCACCCCTTCTTTACACTAGGGAAATGTTTTTCTGGTGGTTAGTCCTCTCTTCATGCGTTGTCAAGACGAATAGGATGTCCGCAGGGCGTGAATAAGGGCGGGAGTACTCCACACATTGCTTATATGACTCTTTGAATTGTATAAGTAATGTATTATATTATATCGTATTGCATTATACTACTTTGTTTAATTAAAACGGATTATTGTTTAACTGGTATCCTGTTGTCTTCTAATTCCTTCCCTGTTATGATTTCAAGCAGGACTCGTCAAAACAACACGCGGTGAGGAGTTGGGTTGTAAAAACCCACACCTCGCAACAGAGTTCACAGCAGTTCGTTCTTATTAAACATCCATGTTGTAGTCCGCTGTATAGAAAACTGTGGTTTCCATGGTTTCCCCACAGCAGCAGACGCACACAATGACGTCCGCTGGCGCATCATAAACACGTCGGATAGTGAAAGTGCATTTGGATTCTCTAAAGTACCGCAGTCTCTTCTCCTAAGTCCTTTTGAATTCTCCTATCCACTATCCCTTAACCCCGTGACGTTTCACTCAGAGGTCAAGGAATAGACGATAGGGTTAGAACTTAGGAGCTGATTTTTAAACTATCCGACTGCAGCCAGGGTCAATTCTTGGCTTGCTCTTCCTGTTGTCATCTGAGGTCTTCTCCTATTGGCCGGCGTCGTCGGGGGGTGGGTCCAATGCAATTCCTGCCTTTTTCTGTTGTCTGTGTCTGGTGTCTGTGGTTATTTAAACATTCCCTAATAAAAGTTATTCAGCGGCAATAAATGAGTGCTAAACCCAGTGTGCTCAGTGTACAACATCACATGTCATTTCACCTTTGATTCACGGTTTGAAAATGCAGCATTTCGCCACATGCTAATGCTAACCGGAGGTGAATAATTTTCAGAATAAAAGTATTAAGTTAATAGTTAGTGAACTTCAGGTTTTTCAGAATAAAACTGATTTAAATTAAATAGTGTATTTAATTCAAATTACGCCATATCAACATTGATTTTAATTTCTCACACCTCCCTCCCTGTGAGCCCAGTGTGCTCCGATTGGTCAGCTCGGCCACTCTGTTCTGATTAGTCAACCACCAGAGAGGGTCCGCCCATGTCAAACACAGTAGGCTTGTTTAAGAGAAGCAAGACCTGCGCAGACCTGCGCAGTTGCGATCAACGTCTTGCTAGTGCGTTGCATGATGGTTACGGCCCGTACACACTACAGGCGTCAGAAAAGTTGAAGCTGGGCGTGTCCGAGGCTTGGCGCTTTCTCGCGCCCAAGGCGATCAACAACCAATCAGGAATCTCCCGCCCGCCCCCGGCATACAAAGCAAAAAAAAGCCCGGCTCTTCTTTACTATTGCCAAAATGGATGCCGGTTTTGTAGCAACGGTAGCGTTGGTTTATTCAATGTCTCGCAGGAGGCCACGTATAGTGCGTCGCTGTTGGGTACATCCGATACTCAGAAAACGTCTGCAACGGGGGGAATACCACGTTCTTGTCCAAGAGATCCGCCTGGATGGTGTACTGTTTCAGCACATCTGCGACTCGCCATCTGCCTACGGTACGTTTTGTGTATTTCTACTTCTTTAATATGACTCTGTATATAAAGAGAGAGAATGCATGCAATGGATGTATGAAGTCTGTGATTTAGTTCAGATGAATGACATTAATTAAGATAGCAGTATTGCTCCTGTGTGTGTGTGTGTGTGTGTGTGTGTGTGTGTGTGTGTGTGTGTGTGTGTGTGTGTGTGTGTGTGTGTGTGTCTGCCTGTGGTGTACTTGTGTGTCTGTGGTATGTTGGTGTGTCTGTGATGTGTCTGTGGTATGTTGGTGTGTTTGTGATGTGTGTGTGTGTCTGCCTGTGGTGTAATTGTGTGTCTGTGGTGTGTGTGTCTGCGGTGTGTGTGTCTGCCTGTGGTGTAATTGTGTGTCTGTGATGTGTCTGTGGTATGTTTGTGTGTCTGCGGTGTGTGTGTGTGTCTGCCTGTGGTGTAATTGTGTGTCTGTGGTATGTTGGTGTGTGTGTGTATGTCTGTGTGTGTGTCTGCGGTGTGTGTGTCTGTCTGTGATGTGTCTGCCTGTGGTGTAATTGTGTGTCTGTGGTGTGTATGTGTCTGCCTGTGGTGTAATTGTGTGTCTGTGGTATGTTGGTGTGTCTGTGATGTGTGTGTGTCTGCCTGTGGTGTAATTGTGTGTCTGTGGTATGTTGGTGTGTGTGTCTGTGGTATGTTGGTGTGTGTGTGTGTGTCTGCCTGTGGTGTAATTGTGTGTCTGTGATGTGTCTGTCTGTGTCTGGTGTGTGTGTCTGCGTGGCGTATAATTCTTTTTTTTTTTAAATCATGTATATTACTTTTTTCTCAGGTACCTGGCAACCGGTGACTCGTACAGGACCATAGCATTCAGCTATCGGGTCGGGCATACAACAGTGGCTGTCATCGTGAAGGAGGTTGCGGGTGCCATCTGGACCGCGCTGGTCGAGGAGACCATGCCGGTACCACAGACGGAGGACTGGAGAGCCATCGCTGCTGGGTTCCAGGAGAGCCATCGCTGCTGGGTTCCAGGAGCGCTGGAACTTTCCAAATTGCGTTGGTGCCATTGATGGGAAGCACGTGGTGATCCAGGCTCCGGCACATTCTGGGTCCCTCTACTTTAATTATAAGTCCACCCACTCCTTGGTACTGCTGGCTGTCGTGAATGCCCAGTACCTCTTCAGGGTAGTGGATGTCGGAGGTTTTGGAAGGAGCAGCGACGGTGGAAGCCTGCGGAATTCTGCTTTTGGAGAGGGCCTCCGAGATGGCAGTCTGCAGCTACCACCTGACACCGTCATCCCAGGAGCAGAGCGGCTGGGCCTTCTTCCCCATGTGTTCGTTGGAGATGAGGCTTTTCCGCTGCTGGACAACCTGCTGCGTCCGTTCCCTGGACGTCACCTCACAGGAGGCTGTTCAACTACCGCCTCGGCCAGGTTGGTGGTTGAATGTGCGTTTGGCATCCTCTCATCTCAGTGGAGAATGTTCCGGCGTGTCATCACCACCAGCCCGGAGGTAGCAGAGTTGTGTGTGAAGGCCGCCTGTGTGTTGCACAACTTCCTCCGCAGGAAGACAATAGGAAGGTCATCATGCACACCTGTCGTCGCAAAGTCGAGTGATGAAGCTCCAACCCTGCGCGATGCACCTATGATGGGCTCAAACAACGCCACACGCAGATCCATCCAACTGCGGGAGACCTTCTGCTCCTATTTGAATGAGGAGGGTGCAGTGGCATGGCAGCATAACGTGGTGTAGGGTCACCATGGCTCCTCCAAACCAAAAGCTCTTTTAAGAGCTACCCATTTTCTTTAAAGAGCAAATGTTCCAAATGAGCCATTTTAAAATCAAACATTGCTAATAAACATGTTTCTTGAATTGATATTATTATATTATGATATGACTAACAACCTTTTTCTTTCAGCCCTGTTTTTACTGATAAACCACTCATAATTTCAATATGTTTTCACTGAACAATTACAGAAGAAAGCACATTATATATACCGACATAGATGAAGCTTCTGGTATGTTGCAACTGACAAACCACATGAACAAGTGAAGACACAGTATAGCCATAACATACTTGAAATAATGTTTTATTTGGTGAATTTGAGTGAAGTGTGATGAGTGTAAAAAAATGTAATGTGGATCAGTATGTGTGAAAAAATTATAAAATTATAAAATTATACATTGTTCTCCT
The DNA here is from genome assembly GCF_902827115.2 of Pseudochaenichthys georgianus. Lineage (NCBI taxonomy): Eukaryota > Metazoa > Chordata > Actinopteri > Perciformes > Channichthyidae > Pseudochaenichthys > Pseudochaenichthys georgianus. Next base: position 8,064,930 of record NC_047516.1, on the reverse strand, counting down.
GGTCCACCTCAAAAATGAGCTGGTGTACCCCGAGGCGGACTCTGGTTCCTCCGGTTTAGGTCCCGGTAGGTGAACAGAGTACAGTCATACAAGACTGGGACATTTGCCACGGAAATGATTAATTTGTCCTCCATTTTCTGACATAAGGAAAATAGTCGAGACCTGCATACACGCGGTTTGATTGGTTGGTGCTTGTAATGACGGGAATTCAAAAACGGGATTTGATTGGCTGACGCCAGCTTCGAGCAAGCCTCGAGCCTCAAAAGTTGAACATTGTTGAACTTTTGACGCCGATAGACGCTCGCGAGGCTTGCAACGCCTTGCCATGCTACCCACAATGCAGTTCGGCGAATTTTGAAAATATCCTACGTCACCCCATTCAAATGAATGGGCGAAGCGTTGGAAGCCTTTTTTGACGCCTGTAGTGTGTACGGGCCGTTAGTCATTTTGTCCGACTTGCTCTGGAGGCTCGCCCACATGAGACTTTGAAATCTCGCGGGACAAAGACGCCCGCAGCCTTGAGAGCGAAGCGAGGCGAGTTGGCGCACTTGCTCTCCACGAGCTGCGGAAGCGAAATGCTTGATGGGAAACGGCTCGCTGGTATCTCAAGCTGAGCGCTCATTGGTGGTTTTTAACCACGTGCTGCTGATGAAACTCTCCAATTGGCTGGCAAAAGTGTGTTGTTGTTTTGTGTCAGTTTTACGTCGCCACATCCATTTCCATTTTTCATCATTGTTCCACAATGGTTATCGTCATGAAATTAATATCTATATATTTTATACTATACTGCTTACCGTTTTCATACTTTATATATCTTAGCATATTCATACACACTGTTCATACTGCTCACAGGCTGATATCTAGTGTATTCATACCCCACTGTTTATTCATCATTCAATTCATTCTATATTTTATTCTGTAGATGGTGTACATTACTTTTCACTTTACTGCTTGTTGCACCTGGTTAGAAGATAAACTGCATTTCGTTGTCTCAGTACCTGTAATCTGTGCAATAACAATACAATTGAATCTAATCTTGAGCAGGAACAAATGTATTTACTTAGTACATATCTGACATTAACGATTAAACACATGTGTGCATTCTTTATAAATGCAAACCGAGTCAAGCCGACTCCGGAGGTGGCGGTATGCACCTTAAAGTTGTTTGCAATCCGCCAAAAAACCGAGAGAAGAAGAAGAAGAATGCGAAGAAGAAGATGAAGAAGAAGAAGCCGACTCGGAGCTGTCCGACTTCAGGCGAGCTTTTTGACACCTCCCCCGGCTGCGATCGGCTACTCTCGTCTACTTTCGAGGCGAGCCGCAATGTGTCTCAAACAAGCCTAGTGTTTTTCGGCTCTGAGCGGAGCATCAGTTTTTGTATAAGCTAACCTAAGTTTGCTAGTTGTTCAGTGTAATATGCCAACCTATGAACAAAAGCTAGTGGTTCATATTAGGCTAGCAATAACGTGTTTACAATTGCAATCTTATACGGTAGTCTGCTACGTGTCGGTCATTCTTTTTAGCTTGCATAAAAACATTGTTTTTCCTAGTGTAGCAGGATGAGCAGTAAATAGTGTTGTAAGGCATATTCTTTTTAGCCTATCACCGCCAGGGGGCACCCTATAAAGGGGCAGAGGCTTCTAGCTGGCGGCCTCTTGTTTGCTGGTGCCCAGACCTACCCACTTCCGTTTTTGCCGTGTTTTGCTTCCGCCACCGGCGTAGGTATGTTGTAGGGCAGAGGTTGTGACTACCCGATCCGTCACACTGCCCGATCGGTTCTGCGCATGTGCGAGATGGTCCGGAAGTCCGGACGGCAACCCAAGATGGACACTTGACACAGTGGCTTTTAGCAAAGCTCAAAAAGAAAAACGAGATGAGTTATTGTTAATACAACGTGACTTCACTATTATTTAACAACTCTTTTTATTGGGTTCTTTTATTTGGGGTTAAGTACATTGTCAGAATAAGTGAGAAATAGATTTAACTTCTGTTAGACAGCTATCATACTGAATACATATTTACTGTGAATGTATGCAAAAATGTATGGCATATGGCTGTCTAACAGAAGTTAAATTCATTCCTCACTTATTCTGACAATGTACTTAACCCCAAATAAAAGAACCCAATAAAAAGAGTTGTTAAATAATAGTGAAGTCACGTTGTAATAACAATAACTCATCTCTCTCTCGTTTTATTTTTCAGCTTTGCTAAAAGCCACTGTGTCAAGTGTCCATCTGGTGTTGCCGTCCGGAGCAACACATCCTCACTCCCAGGTCGGCCTATGTTGACGTTATGTCAAGTCCCCTGCCGGCTTTTTCCAACGCAAGGGGGGGGGCCTTAGCGTCCATTTTCAACGCAAGGGGGGGCCCTTAGCGTCCATTTTCAGCTTTCCGGGATGTCCATGTGCTTCTATGGACGCTCATGGAAGCACGTCATTCGTTTGTGTCAACTGCCCTTAAAGGCAATCAAGACACTACACTACCCAGAATCCCCAGCTATCGTTTGGACTACACCATGTGCTCTGTTTGACAAACCCCGTGATAGTCCTCAAGCTCTGTGATTGGAGAGTGTGCTCCGAGGGTTACGAGCCTCGAACAGCACTTGAAATGGGATGGAACCACGGCAGACTGTTCAAAACTGGATTTGAACGGGTCCACCGCGTCCCCCCCCTCCCCCACCCCGTCCCCAGAACTACACATACTGGCTATTCTGTTTCGCAACATGTTCTCTATGGCACGTCTCTACTGGGAGTTGTAGTTTTAAAAGACGTTTTCGTATTTCCCATAATAAGAAGTTGCCAGTATTAAACTGTGTACATCCCTGGAGGTTTAGGGGACAGGAAACATTCACATTTAAAACATATAATTAATAAATGGGTGAAAATTGCTGGTGCCCATAATGGGCAGTATTAATATATATACCCACACGCCAGCTAAGGTCAGAAGAGCTTTATTTAACAGCTGGACTTATGTTTGTGACCCCTCCTGTTGTTAATTGATAACATTACATTACATTACATTAATTGATAAGCCTGAAACATGCACTTGTCAAGGTTCAGAGGCACATTTTGCAAATATGGCAGTAGCCATCGATCAGCTTAAGATAAGATATACTTTATTGATCCCAAGTTGGAACATTTGCGTTACATCAGCATGTGTAACAGTTAAATATGCAGTGGTGTTTATTTGAAAATCATTTAGTATAATATAAGTTTTATATTTAACAATTCTGTGTTCTTTATTTATTGATTGTTCAATACCTGACAAGGCCGGAGATGAAATATCTGCATACATCATAAGAGTATAATTCATTATGTATAATATCAGTTAAAATAAGTGCTTCAACATAGTTAACATTGCTGGAGGTATGCACACATATTGATAGATGTCTTGTAATGCACTATTGAGGAACCTGCAACCCAAGTTTTTCATTCAGTGCAGAACTACACCATAGTTGTGTAGGCCTATATGATATGTCAATAAACCTTAGAACATCTTGAAATCTTGAACGGGATGTGCAAAATAGTCATTATATACAGTCTTTAATTAACTATTAGTAGAGAATAACGAGTAATGAATATACTTTATAGGGATCCTATTAATATCTAATAATAAAAATAATGAAATTCAATAACATGCTTTAACCACCAGGTGTCTCTTTATATCATCTGTGCACCTTTATGGTGTAAATACAGCCTATCTACCAATTGGATCAAATATAAAAGTGAGCCGAATTAGTGTTGATACGGCAAGGAGACGTATTGTGTGAAAAGAAATGTAAGATGTTGTTTAATGGCTGATATATTTATGATCCACGTCACGTTTTCAGTTCCTCATGTTTGTCTTCTCATCAGGGCTATAAATACAGAACTACGGCAGATATGTAATATTTAATGCAGCCGAACCGTGTATTATAATGCCGTTATGTGATGACTTTCAAAGAGAAAAGCAAGCACACTCGGAATAAGGTATTATTATTTTTTTTTTAAATGTTTTCGGTCTGTTTCCGGTATTTGTTAATGACGATGTGCTGTGAGATGTGAGACTGGAATTGCAGAGGGGGAAATAACGTATCTTTAGATGCGGATTTTGTTAAACTAATATGTTTGCGCTGTGGACCAACACTATACATTGACGGGGAAGGGGGTAGCAATAAAGATAACACCATTAAACAGTTACACAACATAACAGAAATAATGTCGATAGCAGCGTCCCTAGCAACCACCTTGGTAACAATGAAAACGTTGGACGCAATTTCCTGAAGTAATCTTCGTAATAACTAGCAAACTAAAGATCATGTACATCCACTGCACACATAATCTGTGACCGGTCGCCCGCGGGGGCAATGCTGGTAGACCGCGAGTCATTCATTAAAAAAAAAAAAAATCAAGCTCCGTTAAAATAGACAAAACAGGTTTTGATCCCTCCTCCCTTGTCCTCCCTGCCACTTAATTCCTATAGGCCCTGGCTGCGGAACGCGGAATGGGGCGGGGTCGGATGTGGGCGGGGCTGGACGTCCGATGGGCGGGGTGTATGGATATCCTAATGATACAAATAGCATCATCTGCTGGACAACTACAATAAGTACAGACACAAATCTGCACTGACTAAATATAATTAATCTGCATTCGACTAAATATAATTTAAAAACTAAATATACAAACTTCATACTAATTAAATGCATGAATGTATTTAAATATGTGGTATAAAAAGTCATATATTCTATATTAGTGTATTTAAGTTCATTATTTAATATTTGTTTTAGATGATAGTGTATTTAAGTATATTATTTAATATTTGTTTTAATTGATTATTCATTTAGTCAGTTCTGTGCATACTCATATCTAGTCCATATATTTCAAATGATACATTGCACTGCATTTAATAGAATGATAGAAAAAGCATTTATTATTTACAACATTTATCATATAACAGAACAATCATTAAGATAACAGAACCGAAAAAGCAAATACAGTAAATATAAAAACCAAACCAAGTATACAAACAAAACATCTATACAACAGTGAAAGGCTTTGCTGATGCAAACATTCAACCGCGCTCTTCAAAACAGGCATGAACCTTAAGGTTTTCTTTATCAATGCTCAAAAAACATTAAATAGTCCGACTCAAATTTGAACCTGAACATAAATGCTGTGCTGCCTGGGGATGCTTCAAGCGCTCAGAGAAAGGAGTATGAATGTAAGGTTTCCCCACTGACATAGAGAGGAGGAAAGAATGGCTGGCTCAAGTCAGCAGGAGCAATGTAACTATCACAAAAGACAACAACAGCAACAACATATGTGAGGTAATCATATTTTTCACAAAACGAAGACCACACCATTGGGAAGCTTAACGTCTGTTTAATAAAAATAACAGGGAGAGGCTTGCAAAGCTCTGGGAGTTGAGACTCAGGTGCGGGGTGAGGGTCTCATTGCAGGTCTTTAGGCTCCAGAATCCCCCTGGGGTTCTTGTGCTGAAAGAGGGAGACAGGAGAAAGGGTTAGATACATCTAGCAACCAGAGGATGGGAAATTGCCGACCTATTTTAAAACGTACCTTGTATTTTCACTCTCACTTAAGTCCCTCTCCCTTTGCCATCAATCCAACATTAGCTGAGCTGCAACATAATACAGACAGGTAATAATCAACAGAATCACAAAGACATAATATGACTCTGCTAAAAACACTCACCCATAAATTACGTTTTTGTTTACTGTTTGGAAGTCTCAAATATCCACTCTAAATCCATATCGATAGCGATGTATCACAAAAATAGCTCTCTTCCTTATTATTGTGTAACGTTAACTATATTATACTAGCTTGAACTCCAAAATGGATATCCTCATTTCACCACCTCCACCCACTACAATCACACGCCCCAACTCCCTCCACCCGGATAAAAGCACGTTAAGAAGCCCCTTTTCTCTAATTCCACAACGTTGGAGGAAATAACATTAGGAGAACGGATTAATAGGCTGTTCGTGGTTAACGTGTGTTGCTAACGTTATCCGGCATTCTAGCCTAATCTAATTAGTTGGGTGGGGAGAAGGGGGTATCATGCACCCCCCTGAAATATACTTTTAATCAGATTTTCTAGATTGAAAAAATGGTGTAGAAAACGATTAGCTATGTTAAAAAGTTGAAAAATTGTCCCACGTATATTTTTTTCCCAAATTAGTGTTTATTTACCCTAAAAATCGAGTTTCACTCTTTTTACACCTTTCACTATATCTCAGCCATTATTGCAGATAACTGAACAAATAAGGTATCCAGATCCATGTTTTGAGGGTCAAGGAACACAATAAAACTATTCATAAAGTGATCACATGTGTCTGTGGCATGCTATTATGCTAATTAGTGCCGCCATTACAATAAAATAGCATTTTAGTCTTGTACCAAGAACGATGTATTTTGCACCGACAGAGAAATATTCTTATAATCAGTGTTTCCTAAGTGTAAAAAGTATGTAGAAAATTATGAGCTATGTTAAAATTTTGTCTGGATGTCCCACATGTATTTTTTATGCAAATTAGTGTCACAATTGCCAACAACGGAATGTTCACACTTTTCACTCTATCTCAGCCATTATTGCAGATACATGAACAAATAATGTGTCTAGACCCATGTTTTGATGGTCAAAGATCACAATAAAACTATTCCCAAAGTGATCAGATGTATCTGTGGCATGCTATGCAAATTTAGAGACGCCAATATTGCAGTACAGTAAGTGAACACATAGGGTGTCCAGACAGATGCTGTGTATTTAACCAATATTTATTTGTTTTGTACTAGCCTACAGCAAGGGTCAAACATCATAATATAAGTATTGATGTGACTACTCTTTCCCATTCCAGATAAGCAGTCAAGGTTTGGCTCTCCACTATCTGATTAATACTCAATTTGAATCATCGTTTTCAATGCTATCATCAGAGTCAAATTCCTCTTCCTCTTCGTCTTTCTGTTCACGCTCTGTCGTGTCCAGGAGATCAACCAGGGAGGTTGGCAGGACAGGACCACAGGACCACACCGGTCTCAACACTCCATCAGTCCTCATCCATCCCTGCTCATCATCATAGGGGTTTGGTTTTTCTAAAATGGATTCATCAGCTCGCTTGTATAGAGCGACGCGATGGTTCACACGTTGGACGTGCGGCTTCAGAGCATCATAGCATGGAGGAAGGCGAGCCAGGTCAACCTTAGACTTGGCAGTGAGTTTATCGGCCTGCCCCACCATTTTGCGCAGCAACTTGGCACGGACTACGTCCACTGAAGACTCACGACTCTCTCCATATATCAGACAGGTGAATTGCTCCAACTGCTTCATCACCTCAGGCTTGACATTCCAGTTGTCACCGAGTTGACTGAACGCCCTGTGAAACTTCGGGTTCTTCTCCAGATTTTTCAAGGGCGCCACCTTCCCCTTCCCTTTGAAGGCACTGGTGCAGTCTTCTCCACTGAACACATGGAATCCAAGAAGTGTGGCACAGTAGTCTTCTCCCAGGGATTCTGCGAGCTCAGAGAGGTTGAGAAGTTGTCTATGTTTCCCTGACCCCGTATCCAGGCCAAGCCTGTGTAATATTGTGGTGAGCTGCATGGTCCAGGTGGTCAAGCCTGGGTTTGAGAGCAACAAGGTCCGAATGCTACCCGTCATCGACAAGTCGCAACAGCGTAGCCTGAAAGTCAACACACCAGAAACACTCCCACCCTTGTATTTCACTCGCGCCGACCCAAAGTTTAATGACGGCTCATCATTCACACAGCCAGCAGAGAATGACACAGTCTATGCAACTGAGATGCAAGTGTACTACATCTGGCTCTTTATCAGGCACATAGGAAGCAATGGACAGCTGCCTGTGCCTGGACTTGGGGGCTTCACCTCTGCAACTGGTACTCCTCCACTCAGAAAATCAACAGTGGACTACTTCACGGCACGCCCATCCATCAACCAATCACTGACAATACAGTTGTTCGTGAGCTACTGAAGCGTTCTGAGCTAGCCACTGATCAGGTGGATCAGAGGTGGGTCCTGAATACATTTGATCTTGGTGTCTGTATGAAAGCCCTACCCATCATCTGGTGTTGGCCAGATACATTTGTCCGTCATGTGGTTATGATTGGACCCTTTCTTTACATTCTGGCGGACACCACCCCAAAGGATCTGCCATACCCTAAGGATGCCCTGTTCATCCAGGATGGCATGGCTCTGCTCCATGTCCTCACCAACCTTCCTCCAACCTGTGGGGAGATATGCCTACAATTGCTCGATCAGATGGTGGCCAAAAAGCACTTTTTGTTCTCGACTGACAGTTGCCATCCAGGATCTATCAAAGCACAGGAGAGCTTGAGACGTGGCAGTTCAGAGAAGATCATTTTGGCTGGACCAGCAACCAGGAAGCCATATGACTTCAAGATGTTTCTCACAAATGATGACAACAAAAAGCAACTCTGCCAGCTCCTGCTGCGTGTATGGAGTGATCAACAGGCAGCTTCAAGGCTGGAGAGAACAGAAATGGCAGTGCTGGTCGTGGAAGGGAGAGCCCATCAACTTCTCTCCTCAAATGGCAAGGTAAATTGAAAGCCCATATTAAAAGTGATTGATGGTTTAATTATACTCTCAGTGATTATCTGTGATTTGTGTCTAGTCTCTGTCATTGTTGATCAAAGTGCAATGTCCCATTGTGTATCAGGTTGAGGTACGTGAGCTCCCCACTATCTACAGCAACCAGGAAGAGACTGATACAAGGGTGGTACTCTACCTTCATCATGCTGCTGCCCTTGGGTACAAGAATGCTGTAGTCTGAACACCTGACACAGATATCTTTGTGATTCTTCTTTACCACGCTCATGCCATCAGGCTGACTATATACCTGGATACGGGGTCAGGGAAACATAGACAACTTCTCAACCTCTCTGAGCTCGCAGAATCTCTGGGAGAAGACTACTGTGCCACACTTCTTGGATTCCATGTGTTCAGCGGAGAAGACTGCACCAGTGCCTTCAAAGGGAAGGGGAAGGTGGCGCCCTTGAAAAATCTGGAGAAGAACCCGAAGTTTCACAGGGCGTTCAGTCAACTCGGTGACAACTGGAATGTCAAGCCTGAGGTGATGAAGCAGTTGGAGCAATTCACCTGTCTGATATATGGAGAGAGTCGTGAGTCTTCAGTGGACGTAGTCCGTGCCAAGTTGCTGCGCAAAATGGTGGGGCAGGCCGATAAACTCACTGCCAAGTCTAAGGTTGACCTGGCTCACCTTCCTCCATGCTATGATGCTCTGAAGCCGCACGTCCAACGTGTGAACCATCGCGTCGCTCTATACAAGCGAGCTGATGAATCCATTTTAGAAAAACCAAACCCCTATGATGAGGAGCAGGGATGGATGAGGACTGATGGAGTGTTGAGACCGGTGTGGTCCTGTGGTCCTGTCCTGCCAACCTCCCTGGTTGATCTCCTGGACACGACAGAGCGTGAACAGAAAGACGAAGAGGAAGAGGAATTTGACTCTGATGATAGCATTGAAAACGATGATTCAAATTGAGTATTAATCAGATAGTGGAGAGCCAAACCTTGACTGCTTATCTGGAATGGGAAAGAGTAGTCACATCAATACTTATATTATGATGTTTGACCCTTGCTGTAGGCTAGTACAAAACAAATACATATTGGTTAAATACACAGCATCTGTCTGGACACCCTATGTGTTCACTTACTGTACTGCAATATTGGCATCTCTTAATTTGCATAGCATGCCACAGATACATCTGATCACTTTGGGAATAGTTTTATTGTGATCTTTGACCATCAAAACATGGGTCTAGACACATTATTTGTTCATGTATCTGCAATAATGGCTGAGATAGAGTGAAAAGTGTGAACATTCCGTTGTTGGCAATTGTGACACTAATTTGCATAAAAAATACATGTGGGACATCCAGACAACATTTTAACATAGCTCATCATTTTCTACATACTTTTTACACTTAGGAAACACTGATTATAAGAATATTTCTCTGTCGGTGCAAAATACATCGTTCTTGGTACAAGACTAAAATGCTATTTTATTGTAATGGCGGCACTAATTAGCATAATAGCATGCCACAGACACATGTGATCACTTTAAGAATAGTTTTATTGTGTTCCTTGACCCTCAAAACATGGATCTGGATACCTTATTTGTTCAGTTATCTGCAATAATGGCTGAGATATAGTGAAAGGTGTAAAAAGAGTGAAACTCGATTTTTAGGGTAAATAAACACTAATTTGGGGAAAAAATATACGTGGGACAATTTTTCAACTTTTTAACATAGCTAATCGTTTTCTACACCATTTTTTCAATCTAGAAAATCTGATTAAAAGTATATTTCAGGGGGGTGCATGATACCCCCTTCTACCCACTAGACTAAATCTGTTATCTGTAAACGTCAAATATACTGATTGAAGGGATAATCCACTAACATCCTTTAATACACATGTGTAGTTAATTTGATTCAGATGTTCTGATAATATCCGCAATATAAATCTTTAAACGTCTTCTTACCTTTAAAAGTCCATCACGAACGGTCGGGTCTATTATGCTGCAACCATAGACTGCTAGCCGCAGATCCTCTCAATAGTTTCCCGGAAGTGCTCCGCGATCCGTCATTGCTGTAAAAAACTGGTCCATTGGAGTGAACGGAGATGTCGGAACTCTTCTCTGGGCGGGGTCGGACATCCAACCCCGCCTTTTATCCGACCCCGCCCCATTCCGCGTTCCGCAGCGAGGACCTGTAGGTACCAGGGCTGCAGTCGAATAGTCCAAAGATCAGCTCCTAAGTTCTAACCCTATCGTCTATTCCTTGACCTCTGACTGAAACGTCACGGGGTTAAGGGATAGTGGACAGGAGAATTCAAAAGGACTTAGGAGAAGAGACTGCGGTACTTTAGAGAATCCGAATGCACTTTCACTATCCGACGTGTTTATGATGCGCCAGCGGACGTCATGAATGTGCGTCTGCTGCTGTGGGGGAACTATGGAAACTACAGTTTTCTATACAGCGGACTACAACATGGATGTTTAATAAGAACGAGGGACGAATGTGAACTCATCTGGAGACTCTGCACAGTGCTCTGATGCTGCTGCTTTGCTTTATGAACGTGGACAACAGAGAAACATATTCTTCAGGACCAAAGTTGGAATTGAAATAAAAAAGGAAAGTGAAACTTCTGCTCGTCCCCCTCTCCCTCCGGTCCACATTAATACCAATGATCCCAATACGTATGATTGTATGAACTAAAGATCTTAAATCAATACAGATGTATTTATTATAAATGTTAGTCCTTAACATCTATCACTGTGTATATCACCATTCAAACATCTTTTAGAAGTTGAACAAACTCCACACAGCTCAGTGAAGACTGTGAAATGTTGACTTTATTTGATCATTTCAGTAAAAACTAACGTTCATATTTCTCTTTTTGATTATAATACTGATGAACGTTCAGAACAAAGCACTTTGGCAACTTACCACCTACGTTTTAAAATGCTTAATAAGCACCGTAACTTTCATGATATCATTTCTCGGTCATAATCGGTTGTTTCCGTGAACGGCCGACTGTTGAGTGACGGCAAATGCTGCGGCTGCAAGGCATTGTGGGGCAGCATTTTCGCTACTCCTGTCGGATAGGGAGGTCCAGTGGTTCCTAAGCTAAAGGAGGCTATAAAGGAAGCTTGAAACCTCCTTTCCTATCATTCTCATCATTCTAGAGAATTCGAACGGCACTTATCATGGCTGCCACTGAGGGACTTCCGGGTCATTTCACTCCTTTAGGAAGGTTCCTAAGCTAAATGGACTATTCGACTTCAGCCCAGATGTGTTCGGGGTACCAGATATGTTCGGGTGTATTTCCGTCGCAGCCGACATCCGTCATATCCGTCTACTCACCTCCCTCTGCTCCCAGCGCTCTGCTGCCACACACCGGCCGTCTGCGGAACTGCAGCCGGAGGAACTCGGTCCAGCTTGTTATGTGTGTGTACTTGTGCACATAAATAATGTTTCTAATTATTTACAATTAAAAAAATATATATTCTGCGTTACTTTAGCCAACACTTTTATAAGGCCACGAGATTAGATAATTACGAAATGTGTAGATAGAATACATATCTTTCAGGTTGTTATTTTGTCATTGTTTAATGTTTTATTTACCTTTTAGTATTTTTATATAGTATCTGAACTTTGGAGAGGAGTTGGGAGACACACGACACATCAAATCACATCTACAGATCAAGACGAAGCGAATGGAAGTACTCCTAGCGTGAACATGTTTGTGAAAACGTGTGCAAAGTCTCCGAAAATCCTAATAATAAGCTCATATTTGAATTCCCCATAAAAAAAACACATCATTCAGTAAAAACAAGGCACCACTGATCATCTGCTCCCTGATCTCTCTGCGAATTGAAAGTACTTATTGCCGGAGATCTCATGATGTGGTTTTATTAAATGTGCCAAGTGCTAGGACTGTCTTAGGGAAGAAAGCTTTTAGATGTGCAGCTCCACTAACATGGAACAGTCTGCAAAAAGAATGGAAAATTACCAAGCTAGTACCACTACATGTTTTTAAAGCTTGGTTGGATGCTACACAATCAGATGCTGTTGGCACCTGTACATGTGGTTAGATATGTTGTTCTGTTGTTTATTCAAAGTTCATTTTGAGTTTTTGTCCCCCACTTATTCCTGTTTTCCCTTGTTTTCCTCTTTTAGTTACTGAGAGATGAAGGTGGTGGTATTGGTGTCCGAGGTGGTGGCTTCCCCCTTTCCGTGTGCTGTGCTTCCCCCGAGTTTTTGGATCTTTTCTCCGTGTGATTGTGTGAGTGTGGAACACGTGTGACCGGGGTGACTTAAGTTTGTTTTTGTGGGATCCCTCTACTCATTCGTTGACCCTCTCCCCCACTGGTAAGCCTCAGCCCCCCCCTTGTTCGTTCTCTCCCTTTTGGATATAGCCCTGTGTGACGGTTTTTATAAAGTGTATTTTTACTATTTTATAAATAAACTGTTGATAATTGAACCACGTCTCTTGTTCTATGAGTAACCGAACCTGTGTGTCCTAGTGACTTAAAACTTGTCACATTTCCCTGGGTGAAATTCCCAGGGTGGCGTTGTCGGACTTAGCGGTTTAAACCAAACTGTTAAATTAATATAATTATTCTGCGGCCACTGCTACAAACTGGCGTTGTCGGCAGGATTTACTCTTTGCTTGAACAGAGACGTGTGTTTCAATTGTTCTTTGTTTTTGTGGTTGTAAGAAACAATTGTTTTACGCCTTTAAATAATTGTTTTATATTGTGTTCCGAAGCAAAACAGCAGCTGGTTTCTTGTGGACCTGTGGTAAGTCACAGTGTTTATTATCGTGTATTTCCTGTCCATTTTGTCGCCCTATCTCCCCATTTAAATTAGGAACGGTGTAGCTATGGAGGAAGAGTTACAAGAATTGAGGGATTTAGTTGCCCAGTTAAAAGCAGACAATGAGAGGCTGTGGCAGGAACAGGCTGTGGCGGTGACTGGTCCTAGTGCTGCACCTCTCCTTGCTGCTCCGCCAACTTCTGCTATTTCCCATGCTAGTGCCCCTTCAGCGGAGAGACTGGTTTTTGTGCCCCGAGACAGGAAATGTCCCATGTTTAGTGGAAGATCAGGAATAGGTTTGAGTGAATGGATTGAGGAAATACAGGCTTGTATGAGAGCGCGCCGTTTGGCTATATCCGATCAGGCATTTTTCCTGTTTGACCATCTCGAAGGAGAGGCCCGTGATGAGATAAAATACCGTTCAAGTGCTGAGCGGGAAGCCCCTGTTAAAGTCCTTGCTGTGTTGCAAGAGCTGTATGGTTGTTCTGATTCTTACGTAGCTTGACAAGAGGCTTTCTTCTCCCGACGACAGCAAGAAGGGGAGACTTTGCAGGAATTCTCCCTTGCGTTGCTTAGTCTTATGTCATCTGTAAAGCAGCGGGCGCCTGACAACATGCCTAATGCAGAGGTTTTGCTGCGCGACCAATTTGTAGAGCATGTCATTGACGGTGCATTGCGACGTGAGTTAAAACAGTTTGTACGTCGGCAACCTACTGCAGCATTACTTGATGCCAGGGCGGAAGCAATCAGGTGGGAGCGGGAGGGTTTGCCTGGTGCTAATAGGGGCCGAAGTCACTCTGCCCCTTCAGTTCTTGGTCTGCAGTATGGAGTTCAGGGTGGTCCTCAGGTGTCTGAACTGCTGAACTGAGTGAGATGAGAGAGATGCTAAAACTCCAGCAAGAGCAGCTTAACACACTTACTCAAAACATTTCTCGTTTCCAGGACTCTCAGCTGCGCAGTCGCTCCCCCTATAGGGGCCCCATCATTTGCATACGTTGCCAGCTACCCGGTCATTTAGCCAGAGAGTGCGATGGGGTACGTACTGCTCCTCGTGCTCGACCGTCCTCACCTGCTCAACAGTCTAGCGGGCAGCGCCGTTTCACTCAGCCATCAGAAAACTAGCGCCCGCCGAATTACAGAGCCACAGTTCGGGGGGTGGAGTCACAGGCTCAGGAGAGGCTTTTAAGCTCATGTCGTCTTGTCCACATTTAGATGTCAGCATGGGGGGAGTTATGGTTCCTTGCTTGGTGGATACTGGGTCCATGGTGTCCACCGTCACAGAGAGCTTTTTCCTTCAGCACTTTGTGCCTTGGGGCCAAGAGAAGCTTCAATCTTGTCACTGGCTGCAGCTCAGGGCAGCCAATGGGTTAGCCATCCCTTACATCGGCTACTTGGAGCTGGACGTTGAGCTATGTGGAAAGGTAATGGCAAGCTGTGGCGTGTTGGTGGTCAAGGACCCCCCCGGTGGTGTCTCTTCTGCAGTCCCTGGTATCTTGGGGATGAACATCATCCGCAGATGTTATCAAGAGCTCTTTGGACAGCATGGGTTGGCCTTGTTTTCCTTACCTCCTGTATCTGAGGCCCCCCAGTCATTCCTTGAGGCTTTGCAAAAATGCCATCAGTCCAGTGTGCAGCCCCCCCCTGGCGTCTCAGGAGGGGTAAAAGTGCGTGGAAGGAAGGCTTGTCGTATCCCTGGTGGCATGATGAAGATTGTTGCAGCCACATGCTCAGAGCAGTACTCAAGTGGCACTGTGTTATTTGAGCCCTTGGATTCGGGTCTTCCGGCTGGATTGCTTGCCTCTCCAGCTCTGGTTCGGGTGGAAAGGGGCACCGCCTATATTCCTATTGTGAACGTGGGCTCTGTAGACGTGTTGCTCTATCCCCGCACACTGGTAGGCACACTCGATGAAGTTCGGCTGGTTAACTTGCCTGTTGGTGTCACCGAAGTACCATCTAGTGTGGCCAGAGTGGCATCCCAGGCTGCCTTTCCCTCTGTGCCTGACCAGCTGGATGCTCTGGACCTGTCTTCCTTGCCTGCTGAAGAACAGGTTAAGGTACGGTCTCTTTTGACAACGCACACATCTGTCTTTTCTGCTCACGAAGGGGACTTAGGTTGCACCACCTTGATCTCTCATGACATCCCTCTTCTTGATGACGTCCCCGTGAAGCAACGCTATAGGCGCATTCCCCCGTCTGAGTACGAGGTAGTGAAGGAGCACATCAACCAACTTCTTGAGTCAAAGATCATAAGAGAGAGTTGCAGCCCCTACGCATCCCCCATCGTGCTAGTGAAAAATAAAGATGGCAGCTGAAGGAGATATGGTTGGACAACTAGTCCGCTTTTCCAAATCTCCGCGCGTCCCTAAACAAGCTGATATCTTACAGGAAGGAGTCCAGAGCATACAATTAACCGTTA
This sequence comes from Pseudochaenichthys georgianus, assembly GCF_902827115.2. Taxonomy (NCBI): domain Eukaryota; kingdom Metazoa; phylum Chordata; class Actinopteri; order Perciformes; family Channichthyidae; genus Pseudochaenichthys; species Pseudochaenichthys georgianus. The sequence goes on along the minus strand of NC_047516.1, from coordinate 8,049,145 downwards.
AACAATAATCCACTTTAATGGTAATATACAATGCAATACAATCAATACATTACCATACAAAACCATATCATTTCATATGCATAATGTCAGAAGTGGGCCCACCCCTGGCCCCTGCCCACGGGCCGCCACGACGTTCCAGTCCGAGCGGCGCGAGAAGAGAGAGACAGAACAGCAAGCTGGATAGGCTTTCATACCAATGATACAGGAAGGGGTGGAGTTTAAGGACAACTGGTCGTCTTTTCCAGTCATCTCAAACAAACACCTCTGACCCTCACTGTCTCCTATTTCTGCAGCCTCCACACATACACGCATCCCCCCCACATTCCAGAGACCACAGTGGGGTCTTGCTCCAGCTCCCCCACAGCAATAAAACCCTTAACAGGCCTTTGTCTACCGCCATTTTAGTCCTCACATTTATGAAAGGATGAAACAGATAAATCAATATAAAACACAAACACAGGTATTGTTTGAACAGTATTCACTTAACTGCTACTATTTGATAATTAACAGAGGAACTCAAAGGACCTCCTTTAATATCTGGAAATTGCAACAAGACTTTCTGACATTTTCAAATGTAACACACTTCTTAAATATCAGATGCTGCACAGCCTGCGCATGTGCGTAGACTACAGGCAGCTGAACAGCAAAACCAGGAAAGATGCTTTTCCTCTCCCTCGAATCGAAGAGTCCCTTGATGCGCTGACCGGTGCCCGCTGGTTTTCCACTATGGATTTAGCCAGTGGGTATAACCAGGTACCAGTTGCAGAAGCAGACCGGTCAAAAACTGCGTTTTGCACCCCGTTTGGCCTCTTTGAGTGGAATCGGATGCCCTTTGGACTCTGCAATGCTCCTGGCACCTTCCAAAGATTGATGCAGCGGATCTTTGGGGACCAACAATGCCAATCTTTGCTTTTATACCTTGATGACATTGTGGTATTCTCTTCCACCGTGGATCAACATCTTGAGAGGTTGGAGGTCGTGCTGAGAAGGCTACAGCATGAGGGCTTAAAGGCTAAGCTATCAAAGTGTGCTTTCTTCCAGCGAGAGGTGCGTTACCTGGGCCATGTGATTTCTGACCAGGGTGTCTCTACTGATCCCAACAAACAGGAGGTGGTAGCCTGTTGGCAGCCCCCCACTACCATCTCTGGACTGCGGTCGTTCCTTGGTTTTGCCAGTTACTACCGTAGGTTTGTGGAGGGCTTTGCCAAATTGGCGGCCCCTCTACATACGTTGGTGGCTGAGTTGGGAGGCACCAAGTCCAAAAGGAGATCAGAGCGTGAAATCGCTGGGAACTGGACTGAGGAGTGTCATAGGAGCTTTGAGGCTCTCAAGACAAAGCTCACCACGGCACCTGTGCTTGCCTATGCCGACTTCTCCCTCCCATTCATTCTGGAGGTCGACGCAAGCTTTGGTGGCCTCGGAGCTGTGCTATCACGGGAGCAAGGTGGTAAGGTCAGGCCCATAGCTTATGCCAGCAGAGGTCTGAGGCCCACTGAACGCAATTCTGCCAACTACAGCTCTATGAGGCTGGAGTTCTTGGGGCTCAAGTGGGCCATGACTGAGACATTTAGGGAATATCTGCTTGGTCATAAATGTGTTGTCTTCACTGACAACAATCCCCTTAGCCACCTGTCCACGGCAAAGCTTGGAGCCACTGAACAACGTTGGGCAGCCCAACTTGCGTCTTTCGATTTTGAGATTAAGTACCGCTCGGGTAGAAGTAATGGAAATGCTGATGCCCTGTCCCGTCAGCCCCCACCAGGGGTGCAAGATCTTGAAGCTATGCTCCCTAGCACCTCGCTCCCCTTGCCTTTACGGCAAGCCTTGCCAGTGGCACAGGCAACCCAAGCAGCTGTTATAGCCTTGCCTCATCATACACAGTCTGATATGGAGGCACTTCAGCAAGCCGACCCCGTCCTTCAGGAACTCTTGGTGTTCTGGAGAAGGAGGCAGCGTCCCAGCAATGATGAGAGGAAGCAGTTGTCCCGGCAAGCATTGGCACTGCTCCGTCAATGGGACCGGTTAGTTGAGAGGAGTGGGGTCCTCTATCGTCAGATCTTTCGCTCTGATGGGGCTGAAGCAGTTCTGCAGCTGCTTTTGCCAGCTGTTTTGAGAGAGCAGGTGCTCACCAAAGTCCACCAGAGGCATGGCCACCAAGGTATTGAAAGAACCTTGGAGCTACTTAGGCAGCGGTGTTACTGGCCAGGTATGTCCTCTGAGGTGGTACATTGGTGCAGCAGTTGTGAAAGGTGTCAAATTGCCAAGGACACTCGACCAGCGGCTCGTGCTCCCATGGGACACTTGCTAGCTTCTAGACCCAATTAAATTCTAGCCATTGACTTCACTGTCTTAGAGCCCACCTATAGTAGGTTGGAAAATGTCCTTGTAATTACAGACATTTTTAGCAAGTACACTTTGGCTTTTGCCACCCGTGACCAACGAGCCTCCACTGTGGCTCAAGTTCTGGTCACAGAATGGTTTTCAAAGTTTGGTGTCCCAGCCCGTATACATTCAGACCAAGGCCGGAACTTTGAGAGCATTCTTATTCAACAACTTTGCAGCCTCTATAACATTGAAAAATCGCGCACTACTCCCTACCATCCGGCAGGCAATGGTCAATGTGAACGGTTCAACCGAACCCTTCACAACTTGCTGCGTACTCTGCCTGTGTCTCGGAAACAGGATTGGAACTCCTGCTTGCCACAACTACTGTATTCGTACAACACTACTCCCCATCAGTCAACTGGTGAATCTCCATTCTTGTTGATGTTTGGACAAGAGCCCAGGCTCCCAGTTGATTTTCTGTTGGGTAGAGTCCCTGATCCAGTCGGTGGTCCTGTCCATGAGTGGATTCAGGAGCATCAGGTAAAGTTGCAAATTTCCTTTGAAGGAGCTCAAGACAGGTTAAAAACTGCAGCAGAGCGCAGAAAAAGGTGCCATGACCAGTATGTCAAAGATGTCCCATTGAACGAAGGCCAGTTAGTTTGGTTGCGAGATTGTGGTGCAAGAGGGCGCCATAAGATCAGGGATATTTGGAGTTCTGTCAGGTATATAGTGGTGAAAGCACCAAACGGCGGTTCGGTGTACACGATTGCACCTGCAAACGACCTGACCAAAATCAAACGGGTCCACCGCACTTTGTTGAAAGCTGTGATTGGCACACACTCTCCAGATGATGTCCCTGTCCCTCTCTCAATTCCTCCTGACTCACCACAGTCAGATGATGAGCTTTCCTTTGATGGTGACCTGTGGGTTTCAAGAAATGAAGCTCCGAATCGTCCTTTTACCAGATCAACTGTCGTGACCCAAGAAACCCCTTGGTGGCTGCCTCCACCATCGGACGAAGCCTCCATTGAGGCCGGTCCTTCGGTAGCTCTCGCTGCCATGCCAGAATTGCCTTCCCCTCGCTTGGCTATCCCTCCATCCACTTGTCCTGATTCTAGCGCAGTGACCTTGCGACGGACACCACGGTTAACCGCTGGGCAGCATCCTAATGTCCATCATCTCCCTAGAGCGTTGGGAGAATTGGCGCCTGTGGCTGAAAACTCTCCTAGTCTGGTGTCTAACTCTGTGTCTGTCATCTTTAGACCTTGGGCCTAGGTTAGCTAACCTGGGCTTGATTTGTACATCGTCGGGGCGACGATGAAAATGGGGGGGTAGATTGTAGCAGGATGAGCAGTAAATAGTGTTGTAAGGCATATTCTTTTTAGCCTATCACCGCCAGGGGGCACCCTATAAAGGGGCAGAGGCTTCTAGCTGGCGGCCTCTTGTTTGCTGGTGCCCAGACCTACCCACTTCCGTTTTTGCCGTGTTTTGCTTCCGCCACCGGCGTAGGTATGTTGTAGGGGAATAGCTGGCTTCAGGTAAAGTTTCACAATTCTCTATCATACTTACGTGTAATCACGTTTTGTTTTGTATAGCGGAGGGTCTTCCTGGCGATGCCCGTCAAGTAGCTGTAACATAGAGAGCATGAAACTCTCTCCTCTCTGCCTCATCGGTATGTACAGCGATTTGTTCAGTCCATTCACCACACCTTTCCTGAACATTAATATTATACTTGTGTGTTTATTGTTAATCTAGGGCCAAGCTAAGGCTTTAAAGAACCGCTGCTGTTTTGCTGCACCGAAAAGAGACGGGTTTCTGACGCAGGGTCATCACCCGTACTGCTGATCCTGTGTGCTGCTAAGTGCTAGTAGATTGTCTGCGTCTGGCTATCGTGTCTGGTCCGGTTTGGCATTGCCTACGGCAGTATCATCACCTGCCCTACTGATCCTGTGCTACTGGACACTACTTAGATTGTTCGCTTTTGGCTACTGTGTTTGGGCCGGTTTAGCGTGGCCTACTCTGCACTATAGGTCCGCTCCCCTTAGTGGGATTCTAGTGACTGGACTGCTGGGCTAACTCCTTCTGTTTAGTTATTCTTTCCTTCACCAATTCAAACTATTTTGTTTACTTTTGTTCCTTTTCATTAATAGTTTATTTTTGTTTATTCCTATTTTTCTTTGTTTTCTTTTGGTTTATTTTATACTTAATTAGTTTCGATATATCTTTGCTCAATTCATTGTTTGTTTATATGATTTTGGTTTAGGTTTTCTTTATGCCGCAGGATTGCCCGTATGGCTGCGGCTAATTTTGGTTTATTTCATTTTGAGTCATTCTGTGTTTTTGTCCCCCACTTATTCCTGTTTTCCCTTGTTTTCCTCTTTTAGTTACTGAGAGATGACGGTGGTGGTATTGGTGTCCGAGGTGGTGGCTTCCCCCTTTCCGTGTGCTGTGCTTCCCCCGAGTTTTTGGATCTTTTCTCCGTGTGATTGTGTGAGTGTGGAACACGTGTGACCGGGGTGACTTAAGTTTGTTTTTGTGGGATCCCTCTACTCATTCGTTGACCCTCTCCCCCACTGGTAAGCCTCAGCCCCCCCCTTGTTCGTTCTCTCCCTTTTGGATATAGCCCTGTGTGACGGTTTTTATAAAGTGTATTTTTACTATTTTATAAATAAACTGTTGATAATTGAACCACGTCTCTTGTTCTATGAGTAACCGAACCTGTGTGTCCTAGTGACTTAAAACTTGTCACATTTCCCTGGGTGAAATTCCCAGGGTGGCGTTGTCGGACTTAGCGGTTTAAACCAAACTGTTAAATTAATATAATTATTCTGCGGCCACTGCTACAAACTGGCGTTGTCAGCAGGATTTACTCTTTGCTTGAACAGAGACGTGTGTTTCAATTGTTCTTTGTTTTTGTGGTTGTAAGAAACAATTGTTTTACGCCTTTAAATAATTGTTTTATATTGTGTTCCGAAGCAAAACAGCAGCTGGTTTCTTGTGGACCTGTGGTAAGTCACAGTGTTTATTATCGTGTATTTCCTGTCCATTTTGTCGCCCTATCTCCCCATTTAAATTAGGAACGGGGTAGCTATGGAGGAAGAGTTACAAGAATTGAGGGATTTAGTTGCTCAGTTAAAAGCAGACAATGAGAGGCTGTGGCAGGAACAGGCTGCGGCGGTGACTGGTCCTAGTGCTGCACCTCTCCTTGCTGCTCCGCCAACTTCTGCTATTTCCCATGCTAGTGCCCCTTCAGCGGAGAGACTGGTTTTTGTGCCCCGAGACAGGAAATGTCCCATGTTTAGTGGAAGATCAGGAATAGGTTTGAGTGAATGGATTGAGGAAATACAGGCTTGTATGAGAGCGCGCCGTTTGGCTATATCCGATCAGGCATTTTTCCTGTTTGACCATCTCGAAGGAGAGGCCCGTGATGAGATAAAATACCGTTCAAGTGCTGAGCGGGAAGCCCCTGTTAAAGTCCTTGCTGTGTTGCAAGAGCTGTATGGTTGTTCTGATTCTTACGTAGCTTGACAAGAGGCTTTCTTCTCCCGACGACAGCAAGAAGGGGAGACTTTGCAGGAATTCTCCCTTGCGTTGCTTAGTCTTATGTCATCTGTAAAGCAGCGGGCGCCTGACAACATGTCTAATGCAGAGGTTTTGCTGCGCGACCAATTTGTAGAGCATGTCATTGACGGTGCATTGCGACGTGAGTTAAAACAGTTTGTACGTCGGCGCAACCTACTGCAGCATTACTTGATGCCAGGGCGGAAGCAATATGAAATTGCAATATTGACACACGTCCCTCAGTTTCTTTCAACCCCGTCAAGCCATACAATTTACCCTCCTATTAAGTTAAAATAATGGATCAGTCCATGTGTGATCTGCATTGAGGGAATTACATCACAAAAGTCTTCTGAAGAAAAGATGGCAAAGAAAGGCAAGCGTCAGTTTCTTCTCTTATTTCAGTTTTTGTATTTTCAGATTAAGATTGACATGCTCAACATTTCAACTCTGTTATATCAATTAATAATAGTAAATAATTGTTTATTACAAAATAAACAATAGTTTTGCAAAATATTACAATTTTGTGCCATATCTTAGCTAAACAAGGTCTCAGGCCTACTTTTTGTCAAAAACTTCAACCCTGTTACATTTTTTCAAGGACATTCCTATAATTATTTATATTTTGTGCCTGAGGTGGGAACATGTAAGTAGTCCACTAACAGATGTTGACCAAACATTTTGGTTTCATTTTTCAAAGATGTAAAGACCCAAAAGGCACCCGATTCAGAGAATACTCAGAATTCTGCTTACTGTGCTTACAGTAAAAGTACTTAGTTATAATTAAGTACACAAATGACATCACCCATCTCTTCAGAGAGCTAAAGGTGACCGTGCAGCAACACATTTCAATCAATATTTGTCAATACTAAGAGCTGCTAGATTGTGCTGCTGTGATGGAATATGTAAGGCGAATAAGAACATACGATGTGGTCCAGCTGGAGTCTCATCTGCCTCCTGATCACTGCCTCTGTTCCTCTTTCTGACACTTCATATTTATTCCAATCCTCACAGCCTACATGTCTTCTTCTTCACTAATGTCTTCATCTCCTCCTCTTCCTCCTGCTCTGACCTTCCTGGTCTCTTCAGTAAACTCTCTTTTCCTTTCCCTCTCTCTGTTCGTCCTGATCACTTCTCAGATATGTCTTTTTGTTGTTGTTGAATCACTCCATCTACTCTGGCCTGCAAGAGTCTACTTGTGAAAAGCACTGGTACAATGCTTGTATAACTTGACACGTTAGGGCCATGTAGCTAATAAGTAGCATATCATAAATATAACATCAGAAAGTATTTATCAAACGCACACAGGCAGCTGTGTTTAGATCAAGCGGCAAACTTTGGGGAACAGCCGGGAAGCCAATACGGAAGTGCCACACATTGCAGTTCATACATGGGCCGCTAGGGACTGGCTGCAGAAAGGAGCAATTTCCATAGACCCCCATGTTAAAATGCCCAACTTTACAGCAGAAAAAAACATGTTTCTACCCATGGATGCAATAAATATTATTATCGATATAGTTAGATTCCACCTTCATGATTATGAATCTGTGAGTGAATTGTTTTCTAACACGACCCTTTTATTTATATTAGGTCTTAAAGTTTTTGCATAAATTAGGGCGTGGTCACGTTGATGGACACTCACATGCCTCACTGTCAGCTAACAGCAACTTGTCCACTCTGCTAGGCTACAACCATAGAGGCTACAACGTTAGTTAGTCATAGTACTGTACTTAACCCTTTAGCTTTAGCCGTGTTCGTGGTGATTGTGCCTTTTAGGGAATATTGTTACAAATACCAGACTATTAAAATGTCGTGCTGTGTGCTTGAATGTACTAACAGAACTTCCAAGAAGTCTAAAATGATAATATTATACGTTAACCCCGTTCGCAGGTGTTTGTGTGCTTGGTAGCTTAGCTTGTTACTTATTAGCCAGCTAAGGACGTAACCCTTTATGCATACATATGCATTTTAGTTTATGATTCAGCCTTGGGTAAGACTTTTATAGTCTATGGCTATGACGCCCATAATGCTAAACGGGAGCAAATGTTAATAGGGGACCCACTTATCCCAGTGGTGGCCGCCGGAGCTAACGGAGCCGTCGGGGGCTAGCTCCAGCCGGCGTCCCGGAGCTAGCCCACTGCGGCTCCGTTAGGTCCGGGCGGTGGAGTCCGTCTTTTCTCAACGTGTGAATGACAAGCATTAAGAATAACTAAATATAGCTAATTCTCTTGCAGATTGTCTCATTTGATTATGAATGTAACGTTTATATAGGGGAACTACACTGTTATCAGCAGGGGTGGTTCTAGGGGGGGCCAGTGCCCCCCTAACACTGGCCTCTGACCCCCCTGTGGCCCCCCTAAAAATGAAAAGTGAAAAAAATGAAAAAATGATGATTTATTACAAGTGTTGGGCAAGTTACTTTTAAAAAGTAACTAGTAATAGTTATATTTACTGCTCTCAAAAAAGTAACAAGTTACTTTATTAGTTACTAAATTATAAAAGTAACTAGTAACAAGTTACTTTACTTTAAAAATAATAACAATAAAAATACAAGTGTTTGTGTTGTTCTGTGGCACAGTAAGAGAAAAGACAACTCCCCATCATTGTAGCATAATGGAAACATTAACATTATGGATAGATTACCGGCCCTCAAGCGAGTACTGCAAGACATAGCCCAAGAACGCAATGGTGAGAGATCTATTGAGGCACGTGGTCTGCTGGCACAGTTGGATCTAGAATTCATTGTGCATCTTGTAACACTCCATAAAGTGTTAGCAGAAACAACATTTCTCTCTGACATGTTACAGTCTTCATCCCTTGACCTTTCAAAGGCTGTGGATTTAGTTGGATCTTTAGTTCAGACATTGAATGACTTCAGGCAGGAGTAATTTTTTGATAACTTGTGGGATGAAGTGTTGAACATTTCTGAGCAATGTGATACTGCAATACAGCCAGCAGCAAAACGCCAAAAACGACTGAGCTCTAAACTTGCTGAAAGCTTCGTACTGACTACTGTTGGACAGAGGGAGACAGAAACACGGGCTTCGTACAGCCTTTTTCTAACCTGTCATTGATCAGATGCTCAATGAGCTTAATAGACGGTTTTCAAACACAAACTGTGACATGATGAATAGCATCCAAGCTCTTAACCCCAAAAGTAATGCATTTCTGAAGGAGACAACTCTGTTTTCATTTGCTCAGTTGTATGATGCAAATATTGAGGACTTGGGGCATGAGCTCCATCAGTTCAGCAGCATTTTAGATAGGAAAATAAAGACTGGGATGCAGAGACCTGATAGTACAGTGGAGCTTGTTCAGTTCATTGAGCCTTATAAAGAAGTGTTTTTTGAGCTCTTCAGACTCTGCAAAATAGCAGTCACAATCCCAGTCAGTTCTGCTTCCTGTGAGCGTAGTTTTTCTACATTGAAGCTGGTCAAAACTTTTCTCAGATCCACCATCACTGATGAGAGACTGAGCAATCTGGGTCTGCTTAGTATTGAGTCAAGGAGGTCAAAGGCTTTGAATCTTGACTTATTTGTTGATCGGTTTGCCAAAAATCACAAAGACCGCAGGATTTTGTTGCTGTAATGTGACATTTTGGGAAGGAAACTACAGCCTGGGATGCAGACACCCTTATATAAAGTAGAGATGTAACTGTGCATTGCCTTTATTTTTATATGTAAATCTGTGTGTTTTCCAGATATCACGTTTATTAGAAATGTGACGGAATAGACGAAACTGATTAGTGCGCGTGCAGAACAGGTGTGCATTCTGTATTCAGTCTTCATGTTTGTTAAATAGCCTACGTGTCTGTGCTTATGGGAAATAATACATCTGAAATCTATGTTTTCTATCTATATCCATGTATTTTATTTCATTTAAAGTCAACATTTAAGATTTGTAGACTTTTACATTAAATCCTTTTCTGTGGATTTAAAAATGTATATTTTCTGGTACTCTTGTTTCGTAAACTTGTTGACCGGTTTGCCAAAAACCGCAAGATTTTGTTGCTGTAATGTGAGATTTTGGGAAGGAAACAACAGCCTGGGATGCAGACACCCTTATGTAAAGTAGAGATGTAACTGTTCATTGCCTTTATTTTTATAAAATTATGGGAGGCGTGTGGCGTAGTGGGTTGTCCGTAGGTGTTCGGATCAGGGGGTCACAGGTTCAAACCCCGCTGCAGCATGTCGTTGTGTCCTGTGCTCCTGTGGGGATTGCCCACAGTATTGAGTATGTAAGTCGCTTTGGATAAAAGCGTCTAACAAGTGACATGTAATATAAATATGATATGGTGTTAGTGCAAAAATTGTACTATAACTTAAGCTGAAGCAAACAGTAATAACTATACGATATATCTGAAATAAATAAGTGTACTGAAACAAATACCAATAACTGTATTGCATTGTTTTCTTATGCCCAATTACTTCATACTGTCTAGTTCTCTTTTTCGTCCTGTATTTATTGTGCCCCCCTCACAAAATAACTGGCCCCCCAGTGGCCCCCCAGTCAAATTGGTCTAGAACCGCCACTAGTTAGCAGTAACTTGGTATGCATGTATTTCATGTTAGCTTCTTAGCCTGAGCTAGCTCTGTTTACTTCCAGTTCGGAGGCAGCAGGTCCCGCCTCGGCTCCGCCTCTTTGCCCTTATTTGGAGCAGGCGGGATTAGACTCTGACGTCACAGTCGAGCCGTTAGTGGCCGACTCCGCCTACTAAGGGCTTCACGGCAACTCTGCAGAATCCTATGGGTGACGTCACGGACACTACGTCCATTTATATATACAGTCTATGGTTTAGATCCAGTTTTTACGGTAAAGGATGTATCCTGGTTTCATTGATCTGGCCTCATTGCTGTGATGTGTAGTTTACGTGGATTTAATAGTATGCCTACCGCATAGTTTAGCAAAGTGATCGATCTCCCAGCTAGCGCTGTCTGCGTAGTATTTTGTAACGTAACGCCCCAAACAGCGCCCGTCTGTTAAACGCTATCGATTCAAACGGCTGCGTTTTATTAATATTTAGTTTCAAGCTCTCGTCCTTAGTAAAAACAAAACTAGTGGAAGGGGAAATGCTCCCAGGGGAAGCTGATCCACCCTAGGTGCTGGGACAGCTCGTTCCCTCTCTGCAGCTGTGTGAGCCGCGGTCTGTGTGAACGCCGCTCCGCAGTTTAATGCAGGGCCGTAGCTGCGTTTTTAACGGGCCTAAAATGATATTTAAAATGATTCACTTTTGACTAATGTAATGCTTGTTTCGTTGCTTGAGAAGCTTATGGAAATAGTGTAGGTTTGTTTTAGTACAGTTTTAGGGAAACAAAAGTTAGGGGGGCAGCTGGGGTGCAAGGCTCTACAGTGGGGGGGGCAGCTGCCCTCCTTGCCCCCCCGTAGATCCGCCCCTGCCTAGCATGTCTACCTCTCGGTAGCGTCGTTGTTTATCTCGGTAGCATACACGCTATGAACGGTAGCTCGGTTAGGAACGCTAACTATAATGTACTGACCGTAGGGTAAATCACCCGGAGTATACTGTCTATGAGTATTTTGTGTGTGAATGCAGACATTCTCCTGCTATGAGAAACATGTAAGGCCATCTGCTAACATTGTTGATATATGTAAACGCTACAACCCAGTCTCATGGCATTTTGTGTTATAGTCACGACATTTAATCTATTGATTCGTGTTCACCAACACAATTTTTCCCTTTTTTTTTTCCTGTCACACAGAACGATTTTAAAAGCAATGTATTTCTATTGGTAGTATGTTTCGTGCCTGCAGCAAGTCTTTTTATCCGTTCGGGTCTTGGAAGACCGGAAGCTGTGGGATTCATAAAAACATGTTCTTACTCAATATCAATACACGATTATTGTTTTTATTTTAAATCATATAATGTCGGACTTTTTTTTGTCGTCTGTGAGGAAAAGAAATGGGGCTCAGAGCGTCAGAATACGGAAATCTGTATTTTTTCAAATATTTTTTTCCTTCTAATTTGTTATTCTTTTCTAAATAACACACTGTTATTTACTCACCAATAACACACAATTATCCTTGTTTTTATTTATTTGTTTAATTCCATAATCTCTTGGTTTTTGGCGTCCGTCAAGAACTGAATTTCAAAATAAAATTAACCGGAAACAGATTTAGGCCTATAAGGGACATTTCGAGCATCATTGCAATAGACAGCCACTGAACTGATTACCCAAGATCCTCAGCTATGGTTTAAACTCGCTGATTGGATGTTTTAGCCGCAATGCATGTAGGGATATGGTGTTAATGCGATATGAAATCTGAAAAACATTTCTGAGTTTAGGATGGCTGAAGACACTACACTACCCATAATCTCCAGCTATCGTTTAGGACTACTGTCCCCGTGATTAATCTTCAAGCTCTGGGATTGGATGTTGGAGTGGCAGTGCGCCAAGGTTACACCGAGCGTCAAACAGCTGTTTGAAATGGAACGAAACCACGCCAGACTATCCAAAACTGGAACCGAACGCCCCCCCAGAACTACACATGCTGGCTATTGTGTTTCGTAAACTGTTCTATGGGACGTCTCTACTGAACGTTTTTCCCACAATTAGAAGTTGCCAGTATTAAACACATTGGTGTTATCAAATGTAAAACATATAATTAATAAATGGGTGAAAATCGCTTGTGTCCATAATGCGCAGCATTAATATATACCCACATGACGGCTAATTGTTACTTTGTAATTCTACTCCACTACAATTCAGAGGTTAACCTGGTATTTTTACTCCACTACATTTATTTGAGTTACTTTGCAGATTCTGATTAATGATGTGAAATATAAACAACCCTTAAATCAGACTTTAGTTACAACTGAGTAAAATTCAGGGAAGGTGATTTTCAAGTGCCAACAATCAGGAGAGATATTTGATAGTTGGTGCTTGAGAAGACTAAACATGTATCAATGTGTGTATACTAGGGGTGTAACGGTACATGTACCCGTACCGAAATTATTCGGTACGGGCCCTTCGGTTCGGTACACGTGTGTACCGAAGTGTACCGAACGAATATAACGTTAAACGTAAAAAATTGAGAACGTGAACAATTTCTTGGAAGTAATCTCAGGTGCTGCATTCAGAGTAATTTCCTCACATTGGGCTCATCGCGTCATAGAGCGAGCAAGTCATTCCATTGGATGAGAGGGCATGCTATGAGAGCTGGTCAGAGGGATGTGTTCAAATTTAGTCAGTAATTTGAGGAACTGTCGAAAATTAATGGCGAACGCAGATAAAGTTGAGCTCGAAAATCCTCCAGCATCATTGAAGTCTCCGGTTTGGGAACATTTTGGTTTCGCAGTTACATACAAGGATGACGGACAAAGACAGGTGGACCAAACCAAAGCTGTTTGTCGGCATTGTTCAACTAAAATTGGTTACGCGGATGGCAATACATCAAACTTGCACACTCATGAAAAGGCATCACCCGAACGTGAATATCACCGGTACCAAAAGAAAAAAGACTGAAGTGCAAACCCAACTCCCGCTAGCATTTGAGCCTCCACCACTCGCAAAAACTTCAGACCGAGCCAAAGCTATTACAAACGCCAAATATCCTTATGTTGCCATGTTAGCAAAGCGCTACCTGGCTGTATCTGCTACCTCTGTCCCTAGCGAGAGGGTTTTCTCCACAGCAGGATACATTGCTCGTGCCAGCAGATCTGCCCTTTCGGCAAGCAATGTGGAAAAGTTCATTTTTCTTTAAACAACATGAAAATACAATGACAAGCAAGTCATAATGTCAAACTGGCTGCTTAGGTACTAGTACAGTACAGTTCAAATACAGATAATTTCAGTTCATCGAAATGCTGCACCTTAATGTTCATTTGATTATATTTTGTATTTGAGTGAATATTCACAGTTTAATAATAATTAAAAACCCAAAACTAATAGTTTGTTTTGTGAGTACTTGTACAGTAAAGTTCAAATAGAGATTATTTCAGTTCATCGAAATGCTGCACCTTAATGTTTATTTTATTATATTTTGTATTTATTTGAGTGAATACATTATTCACAGTTTAATAATAATAAAAAAATATATATATATTTGTTTTGTTTTGTGAAAAAAAATTCTGCTGTACCGAAAACGTACCGAACCGAACCGTGACCAAAAAACCGAGGTACCTACCGAACCGAAATGTTTGTGAACCGTTACACCCCTAGTGTATACCTCCACCATTAAACTGTCATATTCTGCATATTTCTTATACTATCTACAAACATAAGAGTATAATTCATATGTATAATATCAGTTAAAATAAGTGCTTCAACATAGTTAACATTGCAGGAAAGCAACATATTAGACGTTAAGTACTTTGTCAGGCTTAATATTTATCTTTTGATACCCCCAAAGCTTTTTTCTTATTTAAAAGACCTTAATCTAAAGTATTATTTAATGTTTAAATAAAGGTTGATTCGTTTTTCTGTTTTGCACCTCCTCCTATTAATATCTTTGTACATCCTGCACTAAACTGTTTTATTTTAGAGATCACTTATAGTATCTTCTTGATTTTTTATATTCTATATTTATATCATTGACCTTCTACTTTCCCCTTATGAAAGTATGTACATAATAACTTATGTATGTACAACATCTGCAGATGTGTAGTTGTATTCAATCAATCAATCAATCAATCAATCAATCAATCAATCAATCAATCAATCAATCAATCAATCAATCAATCAATCAATCAATCAATGTTTATTTATATAGCCCAATATCACAAATGTTACATTTGTCTCAGTGGTCTTCACAGTGTGTACAGAATATCAGTATGACAATACGACACCCTCTGTCCTTAGACCCTCACATCGTACAAGGAAAAACTTCCAAAGAAAACCCAGTTTAAAGGGAAAAATGGGAGAAACCTCAGGGAGAGCAACAGAGGAGGGATCCCTCTCCCAGGACGGACAGACGTGCAATAGATGCCGTGTGTAAATTGAAAAGATAATACATTTGCAACATAGGTAGTCCAAATGTTTGGAAATGCATGTGTGTGTAATAGAAAGATGAATCCACGAGGATATCCATCCATGACCACAGCCACGACTCAAGATCCAGCGCTCGCGATCCAGGACCGCAGGATCATCCATGACTCCGGATCCCAGCGTATATAGACACCAAAAAGAAAGACATTTGGGGAAGCTGGGTTAATCGGAACATGAGGGTACACAGGTATAGACAGAGAGAAGGAAGAAGTAAGATGTCCCCCGACAGACTAAGCCTATATCAGCAAAACTAGGGGCTGAATCAAATCAGCCCTAACTATAAGCTTTATCAAAAAGGAAGGTCTTAAGCGCACTCTTAAAAACGGATAGGGTGTCTGCCGCCCGAACATAAACTGGAAGCTGATTCCACAAATGTGGAGCTTGATAAGAAAAGGCTCTGGCTCCCATTGTACTTTTAGAGATTCTAGGAACAACCAACAACCCTGCATTCTTGGAACGCAATGCCCTAGTAGGACAGTAGGGTATAATGAGTTCTTTAAGGTAAGATGGCGCCTGCCCATTAAGGGCTTTGTAGGCGAGAAGAAGAATTTTAAATGATATCCTGTGTTCTATAGGGAGCTAGTGTAAGGCAGCCAGAACAGGAGTAATGTGGTCCCTTTTCCTAACTCTGGTTAGTACACGAGCCGCAGCATTTTGAATCAGCTGAAGCGACTTGACTGACTTCTTGGTACTCCCTGATAATAAAGAGTTACAATAATCCAGCCTAGAAGTAACAAATGCATGGACTAGTTTCTCTGCATCGTTTTGAGGCAAGATATGCCTGATTTTTGCAATGTTACGTAGATGGAAGTAGGCGGTCCTTGAAATTGATTTTATGTGGGTGTTAAAGGATAAATCCTGATCAAATATAACACCAAGATTCCTTACAGTCTCACTGGAGGCCAAATTAATGCCATCCATAGTTAGTATATCTTTAGATAATTTGTTTCGTAGATTCTTCAGGCCAAGTACAATAACTTCAGTTTTGGTCGTGTTTAACATCAAAAAGTTTAAGGTCATCCACGTTTTTAAGTCCTTAAGGCAGTCTTGAATTTTATTTAGATGATTAATTTCATCAGGCTTGATTGATAAATATAGTTGAGTATCATCCGCATAACAATGAAAGTTTACAGAATGATTCCTTATAATATTGCCTAACGGAAGCATATATAATGTGAACAAAATAGGTCCGAGCACTGAGCCCTGTGGCACTCCATGGCTAACTTTGGTTTCATGTTTTCACATAATTTTACAGCATATTGCTATATTATTTCAGACTCAGTATTTACATTCTTATATTCAAAGAAAATCAGTAATATCTTTAAAAACTACAAGTCCTTTTCTATCAGCTCTGCACCGTTATGGTGTAAATATAACCTATCTACGAATTAGATCAAATGTAAAAGTCAGCCAAATTAGTGTTGATACTGCAAGGAGACGTATTGTGTTAAGAGAAATTGAAGATGTTGTTTAATTGTTGACATATTTATGATCCACGTCAAATATTTGTCAGGGTTGGGGAAAATAGGACCCAAGTGCAGTTAAAAAATACAAAAATAGGTTTGTTAACAAAAAGCGAGCTTTATTATAAAAAGTCCAAAACCTCTTGAGGGGTGGGTGGAGGGGGTCCGGAGGAGGGACTCGGACGGACATCCCGGGGCAAAGCATAATCCATGGAGGGGATCTCGGGCGGACGGCCCGGGGGCAAGGCAGAGTTCGAGGAGCGGGTCTCGGACGGACGGCCCGGGGCAAGGCAGAGTTCGAGGAGGGGGTCTTGGGCAGAAGGCTCGGGGGCAAGGCAGAGTTCGAGGAGGCAGGGGGCCGGGCTCGAGGGCGAAGACCACAGCTGGGGAACTCGGGGGGCCGGGCTCGAGGGCGAAGACCGCACAGCTCCGGAGGCCGGACAGGACCCGGTGTCGGCCGGACAGGCACCGGAGCCGGTGGGACAGGCGTAGACGGGATCCTGGACATGACCTGGGATGGTGTCAATGGGACCCCGGATGGAGCAAGGGCTCGTGTTGATTGGACCACCAACGCAACATTGCAAGGAGTAGGCAGGGCCCCCGGCGAGACAGGTGACGGCGGGCCTCCAACGGGACAGGATACAGGGTTGGCAGGACCCCCGGCAGAACAGCAGTCGGCGGGGCCCCTAACGAGACAGGACACAGGGTTGGCAGGACCCCCGGCAGGAGAGTAGTCGGCGGGACCTCCAAAGGCACAGGACATAGGGTTGGCAGGACCCCTGGCAGAAGAGTAGTCGGCGGGACCCCCAACGGGACAGGACATAGGGTTGGCAGGACCCCCGGCAGAAGAGTAGTTGGCGGGGCCTCCAACGGCACAGGACATAGGGTTGGCAGGGCCCCCAGCCACGGCTGGAATCCTGGCCTTGCGTCTCATAGAGACCTTTTGGAGGCTCCGTGGACCTCCTAAGGCAAGGCGGGATCCCAAGAAGGGGTTTGAGGCTTGAGGCTGGTACTCAGGGCTGCTAGTAAAAATTCTTAGCTTCTCAGGCAACAAGCTCCTAAGCCAGGGCCTGCTGTTAACCTCCCTGCGTGCCTCGTTAAGGGCAGCCTCTTTGGCCTCTCTGGATGAGGCCCTCCTCCAGTCATTGAAAATACACTCCAGATTGTATTTAAGCTCATAAAGCTCTTGGCTAAATGAAAAAACAGCTGGGTCCATACTGGTCTGTTCGTACTGTCAGGGTTGGGGAAAATAGGACCCAAGTGCAGTTAAAAAATACAAAAAAAGGTTTGTTAACAAAAAGCGAGCTTTATTATAAAAAGCCGAAGGCATGAAAAAACAAGAAACTAATTAACAGAAACAAAACTGGGGAGCACGACAGACAGGAACAAACTTACAGATGGGAACAGGCAGGAGACAAGGACAAGCATAGGTGACAGGGACATGAAATGACGACGAACAGACATGGAGCACAGGGGAAGACAAGACTAAATACACAGAAGGGTAATCACAGGACAAGACACAGCTGGCAGGGCAAGCAGAAACACAAGGGCAACAGGTGAACACATTCAGGCACAATCAGACACAGGAGGGAAACTAACGAACTAACAGGAAATCAAACACACTAGCCTCATCCCAATACCCCTCCTCGACTCCTCTCTTCCCCTCCTCCGGGACTTGACCTGGAAATCGATCAAGAAACGCTATGTTGAAGGACGTCCCAATAGCTGAAATGCACACGGAGGAGTCGAGGAGGGGTGAGGGAGGAGGGGTGCGGGAGGAGACGAAAGGGAGGATACACGCGAGCAGACTACGCGGAAGTGTTTTCACTACTCGCCTATAAAAGCCCCGCCCCCACCTTCACAGCTGGTCGATTTACATGGTGTTATATTTGTGCCTCTATCCTGAGCACGCAATGAAACATGTTGAGCATAGAAAATGCGATTGAGCGAGCACTTGAGCGAGCGAGTAATCGAGCGAGCGATTACACGTTTTGAACTCCTGGGCCAGGGCCCAAGAGTTCAAAGCTTTTAATCTCAATCAGATCCGATCAGATTTTGAAATCCCATTTTTTGTGATCCAGGATCAGACAAGTCGGCCAAATGTTGTCCCTGGAGTTCAAAGCAATTCAGGATAGGATCAGTCTGATCCAGATTACGATTTTTCAAGATGACTAGATCCTGAATATCAGTGCTTTAATCCTACCGATCGCCATCTAGTGGATATGAAAAATAATACAAGGAAGACAAGAGACCACATTGCAGAGACATCTATAATATTTAATTATATTTTTAAATACATAAAAGGACATCAAATCATAATGAAATTGTAATAAAAAAAATTACTCCCACTAGGGTAACAACAATAAAGCATTCATTCAAAGGCAGCTGGATCATCCAGGCGTGCTTTGAGGAGCTGAATTCTCAGTGACGGCCCGTCCACACAGCGGCGTGCGTTGACGCTTGCCGGCGGGCGTGTCTGAAACTCGACCAACAACCAATCACATGAATCTCCCGCCCCTGACACACAAGCAGTGGTTTGATTGGCCAGAGCTTGTACTGGCATATGATTCAATTGGCTGACGCTTCTGCCGAGGGGTCAAAAGTTGAACATTGCTCAACTTTTCCAGCGAGCCACGCCAGCAACGCTCCACGTCGCTTCCCGCGATGCAGTTCGGCGAAAAGTGACGTCACCCCATTCAAAGTGAATGGTGAAGCGTCAACGCACGCCGCTGTGTGGACGGGCCGTGAGGTTTCAGTTTGCTGAAGCCGGCACAGCTGTATTTGTTCTTCGGCCAGACGGATCTGCATCTCTGCCCTCTCCGTTTCACGGCTCAGCAGAGTCTCGTAGGCATCATCCCTCTGCTCTGGTTTTCTGGTGCGCTTGCATTTTCTCTTTAGAGGTGGCTCTTGCAGTGTGTCATCAGGCCTGGCTGAAGGTCCAGCTTCTGGATCCACATGGGTCAGGAGGACCTCATCTTCAATGGTGTGTGTCACATCAGGTGCATTGACGACCTGAAATGAAAGTTTATCAATATACTTTATACCTCTTAATAAGATGATCACAAGCATGCAACCTGGAAAATTGTAGTACTAGGATGCTATGTAAGACATATAGCCATTGTGGTGCTATGAAAATAACAATTATACAAGATAATAATTGTAGTTCTATAGGAACAAGGATAACATCACACATACCTGCGACTCACCATTGAGTACAACGTTTGGTATTCCATGTAAAGATTGTGACTGCTGACCACTAATGATATCAAGTACCACATCTGTGTATTGTCCCCTTTTATGTGGTGTGTTACCCGTCTGTGGGTTTTTAGCCTGGCTGTGGTCTTTGGTAGCTTGCTGCTTCAAATTCTTCCACCTCAACCTCACTTGGTCCACCGTCCTCTTGTGTCCAGATCCTGTGGCATTCACATTGTCTGTAACTTCCATCCATATTCCGCTCTTTACTTTAGTCGCTCCACCCTCTCTGTTAAAGCTACCAACTATGGAGTCATAATTGTTCCTTACACCCAGCAGCAGTGCATGGGTCTCAGCAGATGTAAAATTAGGCCCCTTTTTGTCCATCTTTCCAACTCAATGGTTTGGTCAGGTCAGCAATTAGTTTTATAGGTCTGGCCTTGCTATTAATTACATAATTAACCATAGGCCCTAACCAATCTGGACATTCATTCCAGGTGTGTATTTGCAATTAGTTGTTATTCAGAGACTGATGTAGGCCTACTGACTGAAACAACAGTCAGAACACAGTCATGGCAGGAATTGTTCACATCTTCCATGCTGGAAGGAGAGGTTACCGCCAAAGGGTCCACACCGAGCGCCCCAAACCTCTCCAACAGTACACAACAGAAGAACTGTACAATCGTTTTCGATTTGGACTTGATGACATCAACTACATTGCTGATCTGGTCAGGCCACAACTGCAGTGCAGAACCTTGCGGAGTCACGCTCTGACTGTAGAGGAACAGGTCCTCATTGCCCTGCGCTTTTACGCATGTGGAACATTCTATGAGGTCATAGCTGACAGCATGGGAGTCCACAGGACAACAGTGGGTGAAGTGGTGACAGCTGTGTCTGATGCACTGGCTCGCCTGCTGGATCACTTTCTGACTTTTCCCACTGATGGCCAGATTGCCAAAGTGAAGCAGAAGTGTTTTCTTCTGGGAGACATGCCCAACACCATTGGGGTGATCGACTGCACCCATGTACATATTCAAGCACCTCGTTAGAGGAAGTGGGAATATGTCAACAGGAAAGGGACCCTTAGCAAAACAATCTATAGAATACTATCGAAAAATATATGGACGAATTCTATATAAATGTTCTGTAGAATACTACAGGATTTTTGCAGATATACTATATAAATTGCCTACGTGTTTTACTATAGATTCTGGGAAATAATCTATAGAATACTATAGTATAGAAAATATATACTGTGTAGATGTTTTTTTTGTAGAAAATAATCTATAGAATCCTATAGAAAACCCCATGGATGCTTTCTGTAGAATACCATTCTGTAGAATACTATAGAATTTGTGACCTATATTCTATAGAATCTGTGGACATTTCTATAGAACTTCTTTGAAGAATACTATAGAATGTTTGCAGATATTCTATAGAATTTTTACCTATGGATTTTACTCTAGATTCTGCAAAATAATCTATAGAAAAATCTATTGATGTTTTATATAGAATTTCTGTAGAATATACTGCAGGATATTGGCAAATATTCTATAGAATTCACCTATGAATTGTACTATAGATTCCACCAAATAATTTATAGAATCCTATAGAAAATTGCTATTGTTTTCTATAAAATTGTTCTGCAGAACTCATAACATTAATTTACGGGAATTGTCCTTAAAGATTTTACATGAAAACACTGTAATTTTACAGATGTATCTGCTCTTTTTACAGTCAATAACCTTTAATAAAAGTACAGCACTAATACTTCTACGGGCAAAAAACCCGTACAAAAAAGGTCAAATGACTGTTAGCAGCAGCTGCCAAACAAAAACCATAACATTAAAGTAAAAATACTTTAACTGAAATAAAGTGCAAAAGCAATTAGTATACAGAAATTGTCCTTAAAGATTTTAGAGGAAACTTTCCTCTCTTTTCAAAATCCATTGTCTTAAAATGTTACATTAAAATACCTTAAATAAAGTCTGATGAGAAAAACAGTTTTTTATATTTTCTTTTATTAGATTTGTATGATCAAACACTAAAATAAATACAGAACCTAAAGTTCTACAGGGAGAATACTGTTATTTTACAGCTTTCTAACATTTTCCAATCAAACAGGTTCAACAAAATGACATCACAAAATGTTCTGTAGGAAACAATTACTCTGAAAACTTAAAATATAAAAATATTTTTAGAATTATAGTACAACTAATGAATACAGCATTTCATATTTAAACATCATACTTATAAACAGTAGAAACAAAAAGTAAGTTGAATTTTTTAAGATTACTTTGAAACATTCTCAACTGAAAATAACAGAAATTGCAAAATGGCGACACATGTTCACATTGCCAATGTGAAGGAGCAGTGTGCAGGATTTAGTACATCTAACAATGGAGATGTAGGTTCCAACCAATGGATAGCTTGTTCACTCACCCTCCTATCCCAAGTTTGTAGGAGAATGAATATTGGCTGCAAAAAACTTGAGGCCCAATCATGTTTCCTCTGTCCATTCTGCGCTACTGTAGTCGTGGCAGTGCAACCTAGAGGACAACAAGATCAGAATTAGAAACGGGTTTATTGCCAGGTAGATTCACACGTATGAGGAGGTGTCGTACATACAAACTATATTAAGAAATAGAATGCAATAAATTATAGAATATAAAATATGGGCAGTAAGCAATATTTAAACATTGCATTATTTACCATCCTGTGATTTCCTTGCAGAGTCTGCGTTGTGGCTGAGGTAAAGTGTCAGTGGGGGGGGCAGGCCTTTTTGAGGTGCCGAGAGGTTCTGGTCCTGATGGAGAGAGGTTTTGGTCCTGATGGAGAGAAGTTCTGGTCCTGATGAGGTGTTGGTCCTGATGGAGAGAGGTTCTGGTCCTGATGGAGAGAGGTTTTGGTCCTGATGGAGAGAGGTGCTGGTCCTGATGGAGAGAGGTTTTGGTCCTGATGGAGAGGTTCTGGTCCTGATGGAGAGAGGTTCTGGTCCTGATGGAGAGAGGTTTTGGTCTTGATGGAGAGAGGTTCTGGTCCTGATGGAGAGAGGTTTTGGTCCTGATGGAGCGTAGCCTCCAGCCAGAGGGTTGTGTTGAAGGCAGAGCTGAAGTCCACAAACAGGATCCTGGCATAGGTTCCTGCTGTGTCCAGGTGCTGGAGGAGGAAGTGAAGTGATAACTATTAGTAAACCATAATGATGGATGTTATTATCAGCAGCTGCCAATAGATCCCCTAAATCTTGTATGATGGACCTTTCTCACACACACACACACACACACACACACACACACACACACACACACACACACACACACACACACACACACACACACACACACACACACACACACACACACACACACACACACACACACACACACACACACACACACACACACACACACACACACACACACACACACACACACACACACACACACACACACACGTTATTGAGAGCATCCCAAGGGCATTGATTATTTCATAAGTTTAGAAGGGGGAACATAGTCTAACAACAGTTAGCTTTTGTTAATTTTACCTCGAGCCAAACTTGTGAGACTTGTTTCTGAAATCCCTTTCTCTTAAAGTGAATAAATAGAAAATAAAACAATGGAGGTGACCCTAAAACTAACCACTGGATTGCTTGTCTAACATGACCTAGTCCATAAGTGAGGTAAGGGTGGGAACAATCAAACGCACCCTCCCAGGCACTGCGTGATAGCGAAGTACAACTGGGATTTCGAAGAGGAAGATATGCTTGGTCAATTCTTAATAAAAAAGAAAAACCAACAAATTGAGCACTTGAGTTTTCATTAGCAGCGCCTAGCTACAGCTGCGGAGCTTCGGTCAATACAGTCTATTTCCTTAAAATGGTAGGCCTACATATCGATGAATCTATATTTTCATCTTCAGGTGATTAAATCTGCATAATGTCCCTGTACAATAAGATTCGAGCATTTTGTAATCCAGTGAGGAAATTCAAGACCAGTAAATATTGATTGATTAAACAACACTAAATAAAATGTTAGTGCTTTCTTCAAACTTAGACTCTCTGCTGCGGCTGTACCTCAAAGACAAAACAATTGTCTGATGATCTTTGTTGAACAAGGTCTGATTGTCCTGTACATGTACAATGTGGGGTATTTTTAAATACTTTACTAAACCACATTCAATACTATGTTAGACACAAGTTAGTTATTACTCACATATCTCAGACTCACAAGTCTTTTCATCTGCAAGATGGAAGAATAGCTGGGTGCTGCCTGGAGAGACTGATGAGGGACACAGGCTGGCGTCAGCAGCTTTCCAAACACAAAGCCATCACATCTTCTCTTCCATAGTCCTCACTGTCCACTGGTGCTCTGTCAAAAGAGTGAACATCACAGCTGTCATGTTAACCCTTTGTTACACAACATACAACCAACATGTGTCAAAAGTGACCCGAATTAGTTTTAATTGTAAATATCTTTGCAATAAATTACTTTAACCATTCAGGATTCCAGGTATTCCTCAATTAACCTGTTTTGGATCAACACCCATTTTTATTTTTCCCTTTCTTACTTTTTGAATAAAAATCATGTTTATATCACTACACTTCTAAGGCACAACATGGGTCAAACATTACCCGTATTATTTTGCTATGTTATTTCATGCATGGCTGAGTGTTTCTTTATTATACATTTTGAAAAATAATTAATTTTAGCAGTGATTTGGACCAAGCATGTATGATGTAGTAATACAAAAAGTATTTTAGTTCACACAGTGTGACATTAGCTAGTCATGTTAGCTTGTAATATATAGAGCAGAGCTAACTAGTAAGTTAGCCGAACGTTAGCGGTTTGCTGTTTATGCTATGCTAGCTGTTACTGAACATTAACAAACTAGATTCCGCTGTAAGAAAGCTGTGAAACTTTACATTAAACTTGGCGACAACACTGTGACACCCCGCTGCATGTTTATGTGTAATTCTCCCGTGTTGGAGACGAGAGGGTGGGGGGGCAGAACTACAATAAGCTGTAAACTAACGTTAGCAACCACCTGTTAAGCCAGGTTTCCCGGGCGCAACATCTTGCAAGAAACAGCATCTCAGGGCTTCTTAACATTTAACAACCTATTAATGATGCATACCAACTTAACGGGAAGAAACTCAGCTAACTAGAAGAAGAAACGTAACCTTAAATACAAAATAAAACATTCACAAACTAAGGATTATCTAAATACATATTTAACTCCATTACAGTTGCAGGACTCACCAGATCTCAAGTCTTCTGTTCTTTGTTGACGTCCCGATGCTCATATTTAACGTGTAGATGTAAAACGATCCCGATATTAATCCATAAACTCCTGCAGCAGACATACAGACAGCTGTAGCTCGCAGGAGGAGACCCGCTCAAACTGACTTGGATGTTTCAAATGTGAAACGACAGGCGCGGACAGTTCTCATTGGAAGGTTTCTTCGATTACGTTTATATTAACCAATCAGGAGTGTTGTGGACTCATTCCAAACATGCCTGACTTGTCTGCCGTGTTTTGGCTGAATTCTATTTCAAGTGCCGTAGCTCTGGCTGTCGGCCAGAATCCAAAAACCATACATTATACTGTAAAACTAAGGCTTATTACTGTATATTGACCAATGGAAGAAAATAAAACAAGGATAACTGTGACTTATTGTTGAGTAAATAACAGTGTGTGTTTTGCAGAAATGTCTCCACTTTCCATAATTTTTATTTTTTTTAATGATATTGTCAACTGTAGATGTTTACAATATAGTAAATTAGGAATTTAATGAGAACATATTTATTTACTTTTGTTTCAACATTGGATATTTTGTGTTTGTGGTGGATTCAATCGAATATTGAGAAAATGATTTATGTAAAAAGGTTTTAATTACATTTTACGTTTTTTTTATTTGACGCTTTTTTTTACAGTTTTATGATTACCTTAAAATTACAAAGAAAATCTTAAAGTCTTATAATAGTAATACACTTTTATATTACGAGTTACATATTTAATTACAGATAATACTTTTTATTTTACGTACATCTGCATGTATTTTCTGAAAGTGCAAAAATACTGTAAATATTATATAGTAAATTTACTGTAAAAAAAAAGGAAATAAACGTTATTTGTGGTTATTTTCAAAATACTTAAAGTAATGTTTTGGGTTGTTAATTTATAGTTAATAGTTATTTAAAAAAACATGATAATTACTATAAACATTTACAGTTATTTCCTGTAAAATTACGATCTTTTTTTACAGTGTATAATAAACTGCAAAATAGAGTAGAGTACTGCAGACTCCAATGAGTTGTTTATAACAGACTCACACTAACAATAGATATAGTTGGGTGGGTAGAAGGGGGTATCATGCACCCCGCTGAAATATACTTCTAATCAGCTTTTCTAGATTGGAAAAATGGTGTAGAAAACGATTAGCTATGTTAAAAAGTTGGCAAATTGTCCCACGTATATTTTTTTCCCAAATTAGTGTTTATTTACCCTAAAAATCGAGTTTCACTCTTTTTACACCTTTCACTATATCTCAGCCATTATTGCAGATAACTGAACAAATAAGGTATCCAGATCCATGTTTTCAGGGTCAAGGAACACAATAAAACTATTCTTAAAGTGATCACATGTGTCTGTGGCATGCTATTATGCTAATTAGTGCCGCCATTACAAAAAAATAGCATTTCAGTCTTGTACCAAGAAGAGTGTATTTTGCACCGACACAGAAATATTCTTATAATCAGTGTTTCCTAAGTGGAAAAAGTATGTAGAAAATGATGAGCTATGTTAAAATGTTGTCCGGATGTCCCACATGTATTTTTTATGCAAATTAGTGTCACCATTACCAACAACGGAATGTTCACACTTTTCACTCTATCTTAGCCAATATTGCAGATAAATTAACAAATAATGTGTCTAGACCCATGTTTTGATGGTCAAAGATCACAATAAAACTATTCTCAAAGTGATCACATGTATCTGTGGCATGCTAGTATACAGCGCTGGCAGTAGTGAAAATTCCCGCCTTTTTTCCCGCCAAAAACAAACAAGTAGCTGACTTGGCTGCATACACACGCACACACACAAACATTCATCCTTCAAACAAACAAGGTAAGTAGCTATTTCAACTAGACTCATGTGTTTTGTATGTTTTATGTAGGTTTCTAGCTTAATTGTTGTTAACACATCATGTTGCAGCCCAAAGTAGGCTACACACTAGAACATGTGTTAGTGTTATTCTGCCCTGCAGAGGCCAACTGCAGTAAAATATGGTAAACTATTAGCTAGCTAACGTTAGCTAACTAGCTAACAGTGAAGTGAATGAGGGATAGCTAATGGTGTAGCTTGTTGAATAAAGTTATTAGCTAGGTAGTGCTAGGTAGCTAGCTAGGCTTAATGAACTCCTAAGCTAGCTAATGTTAATTAAAAAAGGCAGTAATTCTAATGCAAAATTGTGGGGCAGTATTCTTAACCCGTTAAGCCCGATTGCCCCCGGTACCACAGCGTCCCAGGGCTTGTTAAAATGTAACAACCTATTAACGTTGCATACCCACTTAACAGGAAGAAACTAAGCTAACAGATGATAATAACCATTTGTACCTAAACGAAACATAATTCCAACACCAAGCGTCTAAATCAGCACTCACAAAGCCACATTAGCACATGACTGGCGATTTTTCTACTTCATGCTATCTGCACAAATGACATATCATATGAAAGCTGAGATTCATCAGATTCCATTGGTATAAGTCTCATCACTGTACGACAAAACTCACTGAACTAGCAGCCAGGAAAGAGGGTTTCCATCATTATGGTTTTTTTAGGCGGGGGGTTTAACCTGAGCTTAGTCTGACACAGCAATATCTATATTGATTCTGACACTTCTACAGCCAACTCACAGGTGTATCATTGCTTTGATAAAAACTATTATTCATATATATATATATTCATAAAGTAGGCTACTTGGTCTGAAAGCGCCTTTTAATTTGAATGGTGATTTCTATTTCATGTATCTGACAGTGACGTAGTAAGCCAGCATGCCCAAAAGAAAACGAAGTGTAGATCGTCCAGCCCACAAATGCTCGCCAAGTGTCTGCATCCTTCATGTGCCATCCATGTCTGATCATGGTCCGTTTACACCCCTCACTAAAATTAAAGGAACAGCTATAGAAAAACTACAACAGCTGCATGAGATCCGGGACCAACGTCTCCATCAACCACATAAATCCCCATATTGTAGGCAATCAGTGTGTGACCAGATCCCTACAACTCTCCCTGATGACCTGGAAAGTGTTGGGTATCACCGCAACTGTTATCAGCGCTTTACTTGCAACCTTCATCTTCTGGAAGATAATCCAGAACCATCAACCTCACAGTGGAATCACTCCCCACGTAAATTGTCCTTAGGGGGTTCTGCGGGACCCATCTTCCCACCAGAATGCATTTTTTGCGACAAAGTTGAGATCAAAGATGGTCATCGTAAAACTGAGAGACCTGAATACTTTCCATCTTATAAGAACAAAGAAAATGCATGGAAGCAAATCGAATCACAGGCTGAGAAAATGGGTCTAGTTCGACTTCAAAGACAAGTGAAGGGCAAAGACCTCTTTGCTTGTGAGGCTAAACACCATCAGTCGTGCTTTAAATCTTTCCGCACAGCATTCGCCAACTTCGAGCGCAGCAGTATTCTTAAAGCAGGAGCTAAGGATACTAACCAAGCTTTCGTGTCAGCCTCCCACGAAAAGGCATTTGTTTCAGTACTGGAACACATTGGAACTCATGTAGTCCAGCAACATGAGGTCCTACAGCTATCTTCCTTGCGCTTGCTGTATGTGGAAGAACTGAAATTGAATGGGTACGAGAACACAAATTATCGCTCAGAGAAACTCCTGAAACGGCTACAGAAAGATCCAATCAAGGAGCATATCCAGTTTACGAGAGTTGACCACGACAATGCTGATGCCATTTCATTCTGGCTGGTGTACAGCTTGAAAATCACGGTATCGAAGGCCGTTGCACGAGCTTACACTCTCGGAACCACAGACAAGTACAAAAACGTTGCTCTCCTACTTCGCCAGAATATTCTGCAGGCTTTCAGAGAGTCCAAAGACCTAAAGTGGCCGCCAACAGCTGACGACATGGAGCTCACTCCTGAAAATCTCCTACCCACAGAACTCGTCCGGTTTCTCAGCATGGTTATGGCTGGCAAGGAAGACATGGAGACGAATGAAAAGATGAAGCGCCTGGTATTCTCCATTGGGCAAGACCTGTGCCGTGCAGTGTCAGAGGGAGAATGGAAGTTACCAAAACACATTCTACTCTGTGTGACTGTCAGGCACTTGTTCAGAAGCAAGCAGCTCACCACAATATTACACAGGCTTGGCCACTCTGAGAGCTATGGATTTGGTTTAGAGTTGGAAACTGCCCTGGCAAAGGTCCTGGACAAAGTCTCATCCTATCGGACACCCGCAATTGTGATAGGAGAGGGAAACCTGGTATTCCACTGTGAGTGGGACAATTTGAATAAAACCACGACCAGTGTGCACGGCAGCAACATTGTCAACAGTGCTGGGGGAATCATGGTCCAGGAGGTCAAGCCTGGGTTTGAGAACAACAAGGTCCGAATGCTACCCGTCATCGACAGGTCGCAACAGCGTAGCCTGAAAGTCAACACACCAGAAACACTCCCACCCTTGCACTTCACTCGCGCCGACCCAAAGTTCAATGATGGCTCATCATTCACACCGCCTGCAGAGAATGACACAGTCTATGCAACTGAGATGCAAGTGTACTACATCTGGCTCTTTATCAGGTACATCGGAAGCAATGGAAAGCAGCCTGTGCCTGGACTTGGGGGCTTCACCTCTGCAACTGGTACCCCTCCACTCAGAAAATCAACAGTGGACTACTTCACGCCCATCCATCAACCAATCACTGACAATGCAGTTGTTCGTGAGCTACTGAAGCGTTCTGAGCTAGCCACTGATGAGGTGGGTCAGAGGTGGGTCCTGAATACATTTGATATTGGTGTCTGTATGAAAGCCCTACCCATCATCTGGCGTTGGCCAGATACATTTGTCCGTCATGTGGTTATGATTGGACCCTTTCACACATCCATGAACTATATTGGGATGCTCACACGCCGCAAAATGTGTGGTTCTGGATATGCAGAGATTCTGTTTGAGGCACAACTAGTGACAAGTGGATCCCTCAAAGGTGTTTTAAGTGGAAAGGCATACGCAAAGTCCCTCTTTTGCCTCAAACTGTGTGCGAGTCAATGGAGAGGCTGTTGATGGAGCGGTTCATTGAGGAGGAAAGCATCCTTATCACTGACCCTGCTGCACTTCTCAACATGACCCAGTCTTGCAATCGAGAGCACCTCGATGAAGCCCTCAAAGACCGCTCAACTCTAACCCTCATCGAGAAGTATCACACCTATGAGGAGAAGGTGCTCAAGGGTCACCTGGGAAAGACAGCTGCCTTATGGATGTCATTTATTAACCACTGTCATGCTACTCCACTCCGTTAAGACCAACAACATCCAGTTGTTTCACAAATGCAATGGAGAGATGGCAAATATCTTCTTTGCATTTGATGGACACAACTACTCAAGGTTTGTGCTATTTACATGACAATTTACCAAATTGGCATTATGAGACAAGCTTTGAAAATAAATGTTTCTATGTGTAATCTGTGCATTTCCTTATCTGCAGATATCTGACTTGGCTGGAGGTCTATCTGACAAACCTGGAGAACACACACCCAGGGGCCAAAGAACTGCGTTCTAAGGGTGCAATTGCGGTGGCCCGCTCAATGATACCAGGGGCACTTAGTGCAGTTGACAAGACCATGGAGGAAACGTTCATGCGCTTTGCCAAATCATCAGGTACATTTCGATTTTTACCCAGACATTGTGTATGTACATGAACAGATATACAGACATTGTATCAAGATTATTATATTATATAATACAATTGTATACTGCTCTCACAAAACTATATTTTATTTGATGATTTCTGAATTAAAATGCATGTAGCTTATTGTGTGGGAGCAGTAGATCACATATTTGTTTCATACTTTTAAGGTGGCTTCACTGGACTATACAGCCAGTTTGGGGCATACCAGAGGTGGTGTCGAACAACCTCCACACGGGCACAGTTTTATGAAAAGACCCTTGAGATGGTGGACCTCATTAAAGACCCAGACTGCCAAAGGGCGGGGAAACATCGGGAGCTGGAGAAGGCAGAGGTCAAAAAGGGTGAGGAGGCCATTCAGCGAACAATCGAGACAATTAGGAACTTTACGAACCCCTTCACAGACAAGGACAGGCTCTACTCCCTGGCTTCTGGTGCTCCTGTCCTCATGGAGGTCGAGATGGACGTGCTACAAGCAGAAAGTGTGGGCAAGGCTGCTAAAGCTGAGTTCATCAAACGGCTACAGAGCAGAGAGCCAGGTAGCTTCTTTGACCCAATCAAAAAGAAGAAGCTCAAGACCATGGAAGCTTGTAACAAAAAGGTCACCCTCACATCCTCACAGGGAAAGGTAATGAGATGTTCCAATACCTGAGGTCTACTATATTATTGAAATTAAGTATTTGAATAACCTTTACTTTTTATTGTTGTGACCCCATATTTTGTTAATGATACACTATCAATATCATTCCAGGTCATCCAGAATCAGGAGCAAAGCAATCTTGCTTTCCTGCTCCTTGTCAAGTCACAACGTGCAGAGGAGCCATTGGACTTGGAGGAACTCATGACATATCCCCTAATGCCTGTGCCCCCTAGCCTTGGGACACCAGATGGGTTTTTCTCCAAGACTAATAAAGCGGCTCTTCTGCACTACATTCTGGAGGACACCACCCCAAAGGATTTGCCATACCCTAAGGATGCCCTGTTCATCCAGGATGGCATGGCTCTGCTCCATGTCCTCACCAACCTCCCCTCAACCTGTGGGGAGATATGCCTACAAGTGCTTGATCAGATGGTGGCCAAAAAGCACTTTTTGTTCTCGACTGACAGTTACCATCCAGGATCTATCAAAGCACAGGAGATGTTGAGACGTGGCAGTTCAGAGAAGATCATTTTGGCTGGACCAGCGACCAGGAAGCCATTTGACTTCAAGATGTTTCTCACAAATGATGACAACAAAAAGCAACTCTGCCAGCTCCTGCTGCGAGTATGGAGTGATCAACAGGCAGCTTCGAGGCTGGAGAGAACAGAAATGGCAGTGCTGATCGTGGAAGGGAGAGCCCATCAACTTCTCTCCTCAAATGGCAAGGTAAATTGAAAGCCCATATTAAAAGTGATTGATGGTTAAATTATACTCTATGTGATTATCTGGGATTTGTGTTGTGGTAATATACAATGCAATACAATCAAGTACAGTACAAATTAAATACCGTTTATCTGTGGGATCCCATAATTACCTGTGCCAGCGAGAGGAGAGAGAGAGGGAGGCACTGCTGGGATTCCTGTCTAAATACTTCGCTGACCAGAAGGAGGAGTTATCTGCGCCCCCCTTCCAGACCAGTGATTGGCTGCCCAAATTAGTATCAACAGCTCACATCCCCAATCCCAGTGGCTCAACTTCCTTATCACAGGGATCTGAGATGACTGTATGTTAACTCCACACCTTCCCCCTCTTCCTTTTGTCTTCACAAAACCAAATGTTCACAGGCCCCACAAACAGTTCACAGTTTTATCACCCAAATCATTTTCCCTTTTTAAGCATCTTGATAGTTTACTAACATGAATACATACAAATATTTCCTCACAATTCCCCCTTTTGGTCTACCCTTAAGAGACCAACTATTCCAAGACATTCACATTATAACCTGGGATTCAGACTATTTAAACATTCAGGAATGGCTCCACATATCAACTTCATATGACCGTGTAGAAATACCAAAATATGTAAATAACTCCATACATCAATTCCATTACTTAGTACTAACAAAGTTAATAAAAACCTTCAATCAGAATGATTGAGTACCGCTAATCGTAATAGAAAATCATCTCTCCTCAGTGTTTAGACAAATCGTTTATCAATAGCACAAAAATAAACATACCAAAAATATAGAAGAAAACAGTAAAATAACATCTTTTATCATTTATCCTTCAGTCCTCCTTAATCATCAAATTACAAACTTTAAAAATAGCTTGCATCTCAAAGATTTGCTTCAAGACCCTTATAGTAAAAACACATTTAAAATTTTAGGATTATTAGAAATCCACCTGAGGTATAAAATCTGGATTGTAAAGGTCCAGTTGAAATTCACAGTTTAAAGTATAACCTTCACAGTGGTGATTGAATCAATCTGTAATCTGCAAAAGTGCAGTGTCTTCAAGCTTTAACATTACTCCACGTATACTTCATTACGCTTTAGTCCAAAGTAAGGCACTTATCAATACATTTATTTTAGTCCAATACATGGTTCAAAAATCTGGAAAGAAGAATCAGACATTTATTGCGTAGTGTGAAAAACCCGAAAAGATATACACATCTTCTACATTCTGAGTGTCAATTTTCATCAACTTGTCATTCATTTCGTGGGGGTCCCCATGGCGCAGATGCCGTGATTGAGCCCCACGGATCTGAAACCTGGGCGTCGTACATCAACACGGAGTCATTTACTGTGGAATATCCTACTAGTGTCTGGGGAGCCTGGAGGGCGGTTTTGGTCATCTTTCGTATGGCTAGTTTAACCACAGTGACCAAGCAGATTATCACAATTAGCACAACTAGGATAAATATTGAAACGGTCACTGCAAATTTAACCAACCCCGCACCCCACGATCCAAAAGTTCCAGTTAAATCCCCAAGGGTAAACCCATGAGTTTCATGCAACTCTTTTATCCCCCTGGCGGTATCATGAGCCATGTCCATTATTTCAGGAGTAGCGTCAGAGATGAAAGAACAACACTCAGATCCAATCACCTTGCATGTGCCCCCCTGGGCGGCTAATAGAAGATCCAGTGCCATACGATTCTGTAATGCCACAGTCCTAACCTCCTGTAATTCTTTATGTTCGGCTAACATGGCGGTGTTAGATGCATTTAAGTGATTTTCCACTACTTTGGACAATGCTACAATTTCCTGCTGAGAAACATAAATACCGTACCATGGTAACAATAGACTAGCTATCCGCTGTCCTTTTGTAATTGACCTGCTGTTCCTATGTGGAGAGGGAAGTATAGCTGCAATCTCATCAGCCTTTACTTCACGGATTAAAGGGATTAGATAGGCCAGGTAACAGGTGCCATAGAAAATGTCATAAGGCATACAGCCATAGGCTCGGTCCCCACAAACTAAGTAAACTCTCTGTGGGAGGGGCGTTCTGGCTAACTGCACCGTTATTACAGTATTACAGTCGCTGTGTCCCACATCTGGAGAGGTAAGAGATCCTCTTTCATTTTGGAAACAGATGGACACATTCTTCCACTCATGTACCACCACTGGGGGCACATAGACAGAGCAGTCACGGGTAGGGGACTTACCTAAGGGTAATGGCTGTGAACAGTCATGTATTTTAACCACAACTGAGTCCACTGTTCTGGAGCCAAACCAGGGCACTACTGTTACCAAAGCCTCAACTAATAAAGATGGAGTGTGTGGTTGCAGTGTACATATTGGACTGGCAAAGTTAACCGAGCAATTAGTCTGGGCTAGAGCTAATTGGAATCTGTATTCAAAAGCTAGGTTAATATATTTCTTCACATATATTAGTCTCAGGACCTTCAACTGTTTGAAGCCCTCTGGCAGGTAATCTTTATTTACTGTCTCAACAATAAGCGAGATTAAACCCTTGTATTTTAGAGGTTTCTCAGAGTTTATTGGGTACGATGGAGTGTAACAATCCTCGGCATCATCTCCAATGCGGGATGATATATCATTCCAGCTTACTAAACTGTAGTCAGTTTTTGAGAATGGGATTGGGCTAAACATGGGAGAATGTACGGATTCTGGCAGGTTTTGGCACAGCCAACAGTTACTAACATTACGTTCGTGTGCATAGTCTAACATTAAACTTATTGCCGAATTGGTCTTAGTTAGTTTAGGTGGAGCGATTAAAGCCTTCTTTGGAAAACGTGTTTCATGCTCTGGTTCAATAAATGCACATCCGGTGACCCCCGAATCGGGAGCTTTGTAATCTGGTTTCCTTGTCATGCACTGGGACTCGTATTTTAACTGTTCTGCCGTGGTACACCACAGTTCTGTGGGCATATTTGCAATGGTGTTGAGTATTATTCTTACCATCCGTGGCGAGACCCGGAACTCCTGATACTGTGTCCTTGGATACGCTTTCCACACCGTGGAGTCGCCCCCCTTGTTAAAAAACACAGGGTACTTAATAACACAGTTTGGTGAGTCACATATTGCAGTTGGGCAGTTAAAAGAAATGTTCTGTGGCTCGTGAGCAGAGAGAGGGGCATTCCTCCTTCTTCTCACTCTGTGTCTCTCTCTTTGTCTTTCTCTCATCGTACTGTATGTTCGTGTGGTGCTTGGAAACAACCTGTCTTTGTCGCTAGGCACTGATTGGCCCGTTGGTGTGATTTTGCCCTCAGGGTCTGGGCTCTTAGATAAGAGCACCTTACTTTCTCCCCCCGAGGGGCGAGAGCCCTCGCCACCTGTCGTTGGAATGGCCCCAGCTTCATCAAGCAGGGCTACCTTGGACAGGTACAGCAGGCCCAGGACGAGGGGGATGATGATAGCTTTCACACGCCAGCCTCCGGTCGAGAAGACAGACGCCATCTGGAAGCGTTGATCCACCCCGCTCTGCCTCGTTCCCTCAGTGCCGTTCCTCCTCTGGGTCGGTGATAGGAGTGTTGTCATCAGGGTTGGTGATAGGAGTGTTGTCATCTGGGTCGGTGATAGGAGTGTTGTCATCTGGGTCGGTGATCGGAGTGTTGTCGTCTGGGTCCTCTTCTGCGCCGACCACGTCCGTGATGAGGTCGTCTAGGGTCCTTCCCGGAGGTTTCCCCACGGCGCACTGATTCCAGTGGTACCAGATGTCTCCTTTCCCTTCCAAGCGGACAGCGTGAGATGTCCTCTGCATCACCCGATGGGGTCCAGAGAACCTGGGTCTCAGCCACTTGGGTCTGATCGCTTTCAGCCAGACGAACTCCGCAGTGTTCGCTTCGTGTTTCTCGGGTCCCCCTTTTGCCTCTGCAACCTGGGTGGAAAAATCCACCACTAATCCCTTAAGTTGCTGGAAGTATGGTTTCGAACTTAGAACCTCTATTTCCTTTCCTACACTTAGGGCCCCTGGGCCTGGGAACTGGTGACTATGAGTGAGCTCAAATGGAGAGAAACCTGTCCCCTTGTTAATGGAGCTCCTGATTGACATAAGAGCTAGAGGCAATGCGTCTAACCATTTCATGCCTGTCTCCTCGCATGCTTTGGTGAGTTTTTGTTTTAAGTTCTGGTTCATCCTTTCCACTTTTCCCTGAGACTGTGGATGATAAACTGCTCCAAAACTGTGTCTTAGTCCTAAGGACTGTTCTACTGCGCGTAGGTCATGGTTCTTGAAATGGCTGCCATTGTCTGACCTCACCTTCCTAGGAAATCCATGTAATGGAATGTAATGCGTGACTAGGAATTTGATCACTGAGTCTGCATCCTCTCTCCTGCATGGGATAGCTTCTGGCCAACCTGTGTATGCATCTACTACAACTAACAAATATCTGAATCCTCTTACTTTGTCAATCATGTCAGTGTAGTCAATGATGATTTCTTCTCCTGCCATCTTAGGTAAAGGAAACTTTCCCTGGTGTGGTTTCACTGTGGCTCTGATGTTATGGGTTAAACAAATTACACACTCTTCTAGGTGATTTGCTATCATGTCAGGTAGGTAAGGGTGCCACCAGTGAGTCAGGTGTCTGCTCATCTGAGTTTTACCACAATGCGTTGGGCCGTGTGCTTCTTTAAGCATGGATCTTATCCACTCTGGGGGTATCACTGGTCTCCCATCTGGGGAGTACCATATCCCATCTTTGTTGGTAGCCCCCCTGTTTGACCATAGTTTTTTGTCTTGAGGAGACCCCGCTTCTTGAGCTTCTTTAAGCGTCTCGTCTGTTATTGCGGGCAGCAAGTCAGCAGATTTTAAGACAAGCATTTGATACCATGGTGTATACCCTGCCTTGTCTTTAGCTGCTTTGTCTGCTGCATTGTTACCCCAAGCCAAGTAGTTATTTTCTGTGTTGTGACCTCTACATTTAAGTAAAGCTAACTTGTTAGGTAACATTACTGCTTCTGCAAGCCTTTTGATCTCTTTCTCGTGTTTGATGGGGGTATTTGTGGACGTTACAAATCCTGCTCTCATCCACTGGCGCATTTCCACATGTATGACACCATGAACATATGCTGAGTCAGTATAGATGTTTACGTCTTTTCCTTTTGATAGCTCTAATGCTGCAATGACTCCCACCACTTCTGCCAACTGTGCTGAGACTTTCCCTGTTACTTTTCCTGCTGCTCTTTCCTCAAACTCTCCCTCCGCTGTCTGAGCCACCACTGCATAGGCTGCCTGGAGCCCGTCGGTGGGGTGTCTGAAACAACAGCCATCTGTGAACAGGTTTTCTGCATGTGGCATAGGCTCATCTCTGAGATCTATTCTTAGCTTCACATCCTGGATGATTCTCTCCTCACACCTATGGGGTTCTCCGCTGCCTATGGTGTCTGCGCTGTTAACTCCATCATGTGTGTAGGTGATGTGTGCTTCTGTCAGAGTTTTCTCCAGCCTGGTCTGTCTTGTGGAAGTCATTGTGAATGCACTTGAGTTCACAAAAGAGACAATGCTGTGTGTTGTCAGTACTGTCAAAGGATGGCTCATCACAATGTGTGAAATCTTGTTTAAGATACGTGCTGTACCTGCTGCATGTCTCATGCAGGGAGGTTCTCTGTTTTCCACTCTGTCTAGTGTAACACTGACATACATCAATATTGTCCTACAACCCCCCTTTTTCTGAAAAAGAATCCCATTTACTGTGTTTTCATTTTCAGAAACATCAAGGAAGAATGGTAATGCATAAGATGCAGAGGCGAGAGCCGTGACTTGGGACATGGACTGTTTGAGAGAAATGAACGCAGCTTCTGCAGCTTGTGTCCAGTTCAGCGTGGCAGTGAGATTGCGCATGCCTTTCTCATTGATCAGTGTTCTGAGTTCAGCTGTTCTTGGGTTATACTCTGGGATGTAGTGTCTGCTGTAGCCCGTGAGACCCAAAAAAGACAACATGTCTTTTACTGTTTTGGGTTTCGGGTGGTTCAAAATGTGTTCCTGATGCGCTGCCGACATGCCCGTGCCTGCTGGGGAAATCACTCTGCCCAAAAATGTCACCTCTTTACGGGTGCATTGTAGCTTTTTCTTGGAGACTTTGAACCCTGATGCGTGGAGCCGCACCAGTAGGTTTCTGGTGGCCTCCAAACAAGAGGCTGCAGAAGGTGCTGCGATGAGAAGGTCGTCTACATACTGTATCAATACTACCCCCACTGGCAATGTAACGCCCTCTAGCTGTTCCCTGAGTACTTTGTTAAATATCCCCGGAGACAAACTGAAGCCCTGTGGCAGTCTTGTGTATTGTAGTTTCTCCCCTCCTATTGTAAAAGCAAAAATAGGTCTCATACTCTCTGCCAGAGGTATGCAGAAGAAAGCGTTGGCTAGGTCAACACAGGTGAACCAAGTATGTTCAGGTGAGATATTACAGATAGCCGTGTAGGGGTTAGGAACGGGTATCAGAGCTGTAGTCGTAATAGCATTAACGGTTCTCAAATCATGAGCCATTCTGTACTCCCCACTAGATTTTGATACAGGAAGTATGGGAGAATTCCAAACGCTTTGTGAGGGTTCTAACACCCCTGCTCTCTTCAGTCCCTCAACTGCCTTGTCAACACCCCCTTTTGCCTGTGGTTTGATCGGGTATTGCGACCGGTTCACAGGCACAGAGCTGCTCACCTCAAATGTTACTGGTGTGGCTTTTAAGCAGAAACCTACATCATGAGAGTGCGATGCCCACAGGTCAGACGGGAGATCACGCAACATGTCAACTGTATATGCATGGTCAGTTTTCTCCCTACCATGATGTCTATCTACTTCGTGTCTCTCCATGTGGATGCATTCTTGTGTGCAGATTTTAAGACGATAATCTCTGTGTGTGGGAGAGTATGTCAGTGCCGCGATCTGCGTAGGTTCCCAATCTTCGACTTCTAGCAGCGTCTTTACCATGGGACCAAGTTCCTTAGCTACATAACCCTTCCTGATAGCTAATGAAATGTGTGGTGTGGACTCAGCAGACAAACGGTACCAATACAGCTGTTCATCAGAGAGCTCAACCGACGCAGCCACCCCCGCCTGTCCCACAAAAAGATTTGTCGTGGTAACATCCCAAACGGCCATAGACACCTCATTCCTTGTGGGTTTTGTTGCCCCTGTGGCTGCACGGCCGGCGCTTCTGGGTGAACAATCAACTGTTTGGCAATCTTTTTGTCATTCTGAACTGTTTTCCGGGCTATATCCAGCTGCGTTCGCAGTAACTGCACCCTCAAGTCCTCTTCCTCAGTTCTACTTTCTGCATGTTGTTTGTTAATTTTACCCATATGATGGGCTAAATGACGTTCCCACGTCTGTGTGTTTAACTGATCTATCTCTGGATTGTCCTCCATCAGACTTTTCATTTCTTTCGGTACCGCTGCAAGCACTGCCCTACGAAACATTTGTATATGTTGGTCATTACTATCTGGACTGCAGTCAGTTGCCATTGTGTATTGTTGGCGTGACCTGAGCAACATGGTTGCCGCAGCCTCTCCAGGTGCAAATGTAAATGACAGCGCCCCGTACCCCCCCCCTGTCTGTGGGAAATGCTCTCTCATTGCTTTGCCCAGCAGGCTGTGAACATTGTTAAAGGAAATAGGCACGTCATCTTTCATTTTTGATGTTCCTGATCTATCCTCCACTCTTTCCACCTCATAATAGGAAGTCTGTTGTGCCAGTATTCTCCTGAAATCTCCCAGACAGATAGTCTGTCCTACAGCCATGTCTGCAAACCTTCGCATCCAATGTCTTCCTCCCTCAGTAGGCAACGGCATTTTATCGATCAGCGCATGTATGTCCCCTAGTGTGAAAGGATGATAAGCCGTTTTCCCGCTTTGCACGGCCACTAAAGGCGCCTGTAATACTGGAGCAATAAAAGCATGCTCGGTGAGGTCTTCTGTGGTGTGTTGAGACCTCAATCTGTTACGGGGCATTGAAAGGACCTGACCTACTTCCAGTCGTTCACGGATTGTTCCTGTCAGAGATATCAGCTTAACTTTGCATCTCGCCCCCCTGCTGTCTCCCTCACTTTCATGTCCTGTTTGTTCCTGCTGAAAGGTGTCCTGACAGCTGTCTTTATGACCCTGGCCTCCTGCTTCATTGTAAAACCCCTCAGTTTTATGACCTGCTGTTTCCCTATCTCTTTTATGGCCAGCTGACCTTCCCCCACTTCTGTGATCTGCTGTCTCTTCCTCACTTTCATGGCCCGACGCCCCCCCCCCCCAGCGCATGGGTAATAAGACGTCGATGTTTGGCGTGATCTGTTCTGAAAAGGATCACATTTCTCCCCCTCCTCAACGCGCCTGCGTACTCCTGTGTGCTGGTCTCTCCTCTCCCTAATTTCCTCTCTATCTTCTCCCGAACCCTCATATACGCTTCGTTCCTGTCCCCTGACTTCCTCCTTACGTCTATCTTGAATTTGTTGTTCATAGCACCGTTTTTCTCGTATTTCCCTCTCATCTAGGAGGTCAGTTACGTATGTTATTTCTCCCTGTGTAGCGCCTGAGTGGCTCTTTGTAAGATCTGTTAGAAGGGAAGTCAATTGTTCTGAGGTGAGCTCCCTATCAGGTTGACTGTCCCCTCTCGGGGGAACCACCCCCTGTCCTGTGTTAAAACTAGGCCTCCGCGTGGTGTGTGCGCTGTGTAGTCCGTCTAACGGGGAGGAAACTTGTGTTTCTTTAACATGTACTCTTTTCTTTGGAGTAGGGACGCCCCTTAACGGACTCAACGCTACCATGCCCACCATCCTATAATTCCCCCCGCTTATGGCAGTCTCCTCTCCTTCTGTGTCCGATACATCTGCTACTGTCATTTGCAATTTATTTGCGCTTTCGTCGGGTAGAGAATAAGGGGGAGGGGGCTGTGTAATCAGAGTACCTAAATTCGGGTAAAGGAGAGAGGAGCGGGTGGGAATGGCTGGGTTCTGTATGGGCCCCGTTTGAGATTTCTGTTCTGAGTTAGAGACACCCTTATTTTGCATTGTTGTATAATATTCGACCCGTTCCGCTATATAGGCAAAAATGTCACCATCTGTAGGCACCTTCGTGTCTTTATCTTCATGTGTTTCTATGGGGCTTTGGATTGCCCTTGCACCCGGGAGATTTTCGTCTGTGACGGGAGGAACATAAATCCCAATCATTGCGAGGGCAGCATTGTGACAAATCCTCCTCAATCTATCTAGTTCTTGTATTTGTTTGTTCCATTTGCTACGGGCAAACCATCTGGGCTTCTGTTCGTTTAGGTGTGCAAGTTGCTTTACAATCTGTCTTTCATATAGATTTAATGCTGTGCCCAAATTACCGAAGGTGTCATCTTCCTCCACTCTATTCTCTGTTATCATCTTATCGTGTAGGAAACGGAGATCATTACAAGCCTTTTCCTTAGCACCCTGTTTGACTCCACTCAAAATCAATCTCTTAATCTGTTCCCATTGCTCCCTGTAACTCCCTGGAATTTCAGAGTTGTCTTTACTTTTCTGATGTTCCATTTTGACTTCGTTTTTTTATCTGACTTAATTAAATATGTGTTCACTTGTATTAATATACTAGGCTATTGTCGTCGCTACTATTAACGTGGTTCCCTTCTTCAATACCGAGCAGCAATGTACTTTGGTGAACTTGTAAGGGTGTTACCCCCTTTCAGCCACTAGATGGCAGCAGCCGACCACAAATGAGCTTCACTCTTCTGAGTGCTTTGGTCACAGAAGTATTTCAGGTAAAAATCACACAGATTTATTCCCCGTACATTTTGTCCGGCTTTGTAATGTGGTGTTTATTTCAACAGGCAGACCAAACCATGGACGGTGCTTCAACACGCATAAGGAATGTGACCGTCCCATGGAGCTTAAACGCCCAGGTTTCAGCGAGCCCTTTACCACACGTTTGCTTTCCAAATTAATGTTTACAGACAAGGGGAAACGAGAGCCGGTCTCGTCACAATGTCGGTGACGTTAGCGTTTTCTCCCCAGGATTTAACAGAATAGCAGTCCACTGACACTTTCGCTTATTCGGTCTCAGACTGCTATTTTACCCCCAGTTATAAACGGCGGATCGATCTTAAATATCGATCATCCAGGTTCCGTCGTGTGGGACTCACACCGCACATCCCACGAACTGCACCGCTCCTACGCCACTTCAGGACTAAACTACCTGAAGATCCACGCCAAACTGCTCTAATTTCTTGTTACGCAGGACTCTC
This sequence comes from Pseudochaenichthys georgianus, assembly GCF_902827115.2. Taxonomy (NCBI): domain Eukaryota; kingdom Metazoa; phylum Chordata; class Actinopteri; order Perciformes; family Channichthyidae; genus Pseudochaenichthys; species Pseudochaenichthys georgianus. The sequence continues at coordinate 8,007,086 of NC_047516.1, read as the reverse complement.
TATACCTGGCGATCAACGTTCACGTGTTATATATAACTTTCCTAACATGGTACAATATGCATCGTATATTCCATTCAAACCCTTTGTTTTTAAAAATCAAAAAACACCGTGAAACGCCTACAGACAATCCTAATGTTTTAGATATACCCAATCACAGACAGTTGATTTTCATAACAGGCGTCTGCCATACCTTTTGTCTTGTTGAAGCAGGGCCCTGCGTGATTGTCTGAGGTGTTTGAAAGCGTTTGTTCCCGACCCAGTCTGGCCGTCAGAATCCTTCCACAGCCCTGTCTACTCGGAAACGTCGGAGATCACCATTTGTTAGGAGATTTGGTAGACAACTTGTCCACTTTCTTAAATCTCCTCGCGTTCCTACACAAGCCGTTATCTTACAGGAAGGAAACCCAAAGCATACAAGTAACCGTTTAACAATAATCCATTTTAATGGTAATATACAATGCAATACAATCAAGTACAGTACAAATTAAATACCGTTTATCTGTGGGATCCCATAATTACCTGTGCCAGCGAGAGGAGAGAGAGAGGGAGGCACTGCTGGGATTCCTGTCTAAATACTTCGCTGACCAGAAGGAGGAGTTATCTGCGCCTCCCTTCCAGACCAGTGATTGGCTGCCCAAATTAGTATCAACAGCTCACATCCCCAATCCCAGTGGCTCAGCTTCCTTATCACAGGGATCTGAGATGACTGTATGTTAACTCCACACCTTCCCCCTCTTCCTTTTGTCTTCACAAAACCAAATGTTCACAGGCCCCACAAACAGTTCACAGTTTTCTCACCCAAATCATTTTCCCTTTTTAAGCATCTTGATAGTTTACTAACATGAATACATACAAATATTTCCTCACAGTGTCTCTGTCATTGTTGATCAAAGTGCAATGTCCCATTGTGTATCAGGTTGAGGTACGTGAGGTCCCCACAATCTACAGCAACCAGGAAGAGACTGATACAAGGGTGGTACTCTACCTTCATCACGCTGCTGCCCTTGGGTACAAGAATGCTGTAGTCAGAACACCTGACACAGATATCTTTGTGATTCTTCTTTACCACGCTCATGCCATCAGGCTGACTATATACCTGGATACGGGGTCAGGGAAACATAGACAACTTCTCAACCTCTCTGAGCTCGCAGAATCCCTGGGAGAAGACTACTGTGCCACACTTCTTGGATTCCATGTGTTCAGCGGAGAAGACTGCACCAGTGCCTTCAAAGGGAAGGGGAAGGTGGGGCCCTTGAAAAAACTGGAGAAGAACCCGAAGTTTCACAGGGCGTTCAGTCAACTCGGCGACAACTGGAATGTCAAGCCTGAGGTGCTGAAGCAGTTGGAGCAATTCACCTGTCTGATATATGGAGAGAGTCGTGAGTCTTCAGTGGACGTAGTCCGTGCCAAGTTGCTGCGCAAAATGGTGGGGCAGGACGATAAACTCACTGCCAAGTCTAAAGTTGACCTGGCTCGCCTTCCTCCATGCTATGATGCTCTGAAGCCGCACGTCCAACGTGTGAACCATCGCGTCGCTCTATACAAGCGAGCTGATGAATCAATTTTAGAAAAACCAAACCCCTATGATGATAAGCAGGGATGGATGAGGACTGATGGAGTGTTGAGACCGGTGTGGTCCTGTGGTCCTGTCCTGCCAACCTCCCTGGTTGATCTCCTGGACACGACAGAGCGTGAACAGAAAGACGAAGAGGAAGAGGTAGAGGAAGAGGAATTTGACTCTGATGATAGCATTGAAAACGATGATTGAGTATTAATCAGATAGTGGAGAGCCAAACCTTGACTGCTTATCTGGAATGGGAAAGAGTAGTCACATACTTATATTATGATGTTTGACCCTTGCTGTAGGCTAGTACAAAACAAATAAATATTGGTTAAATACACAACATCTGTCTCGACACCTTATTTGTTCACTTACTGTACTGCAATATTGGCGTCTCTTAATTTGCATAGCATGCCACAGATACATGTGATCACTTTGGGAATAGTTTTATTGTGATCTTTGACCATCAAAACATGGGTCTAAACATATTATTTGTTAATTTATCTGCAATATTGGCTAAGATAGAGTGAAAAGTGTGAACATTCCGTTGTTGGTAATGGTGACACTAATTTGCATAAAAAATACATGTGGGACATCCAGACAACATTTTAACATAGCTCATCATTTTCTACATACTTTTTACACATAGGAAACACTGATTATAAGAATATTTCTGTGTCTGTGCAAAATACACTCTTCTTGGTACAAGACTGAAATGCTATTTTCTTGTAATGGCGGCACTAATTAGCATAATAGCATGCCACAGACACATGTGATCACTTTAAGAATAGTTTTATTGTGTTCCTTGACCCTGAAAACATGGATACCTTATTTGTTCAGTTATCTGCAATAATGGCTGAGATATAGTGAAAGGTGTAAAAAGAGTGAAACTCGATTTTTAGGGTAAATAAACACTAATTTGGGAAAAAAATATACGTGGGACAATTTGCCAACTTTTTAACATAGCTAATCATTTTCTACACCATTTTTCCAATCTAGAAAAGCTGATTAGAAGTATATTTCAGGGGGGTGCATGATACCCCCTTCTACCCACTAGACTAATATTGTTATATGTCACTTAGCTTTAATCTCCAGTTGTAACAGATAATTAGTTACATAACAAAAGTGATCAACGTATACGTACAGATGCAGTCACAGAAATTCTGGAGCATTTACATCAGAATACAAGGACAGTGACATTCATTCAGTTTAGAGTTCCATTCCAATATGTTGTATGGTTGTATATGGTTATGTATAGGTTACATAATTTAATTGGGCACATAATCCAGTATACAGTTGTAAAGATTTCAAAGGGATCTACCCGTACAGCTTTTGCAAAGCAGCTCAGTTCCACAAAATGATGTAGATTACTATGATTTTCTCTATTCCAATTTAAAGACGAGTTTTATATCATTCTATAGAATTTAGTATAGCATATCAGAGAGAAAATGTCTTGCATGTTTTCTTTGAATGCTATAGATTTCTACACATTTCTATAGATTTCTACACATTTCTACAGATATGTCATGAGTCGGTTCTGTCCTATATAATTCTTTAGATTGTTATAGTTTTAATTATAGAAGTTTATAGAAAAGTACAAATGTATAGTATTCTACAGAATGATCTAGAGATTTCTATAGAATTATTTAGCATGGCTTACAAATACGACTATGTTCTATATAGTGCTGTCAAAATTATCACGTTAACGGCGGTAATTAATTTTTTGAATTAATTGCGTTAAAATATTTAACGCATTTAACGCATGTGCAGAATGGCCCGCCCCATACGTGCCACCAGTGGCAGCACAAGGGTATGGCTGGGGTAGGCTACACCCATACCAAGAAATGGCTTAGCCCCACCATGAAAAATAAAATGATGTTAAAGTAAGCAAAATAAAGTCTGCCAACTCGCGTGGCGTAAATTGCACAGACAGCAGTTAGTAAGATTGATTTCAGTAGCCACGGTTTTGAAAACTTTTGTCACGTAGTGATCGTCTTCTCAATAGAACATCTTTGATAACGGCGTGGTGTTGTTGCAGGAAGTCCCGACGGAGAATACTTTTGCTGTTGTACAGGGGTGCACATAACTGGTACGCAGGTTATGTGCCTAATCTGAAATGCGTACCGTCACTTGTGTCACAAAGCGCATTTGCGTACCGACGTACAGTACTTGTGAAGCTTTTCCAGAAGGCGGTTAGATCACCGGACGACAGAGTCGGTCACCGTGTGCACAGACAGGGCTGCTGTTAACGTCGATCTGTATAACGGACTTGTGCCAAAACTACGCCAACCGGCTGCGGAGGGAGACTCCCCCCCCCTTCACTGGAGAACTGCGCTAAAACAGCTGATCACAACGTTCACACTCTGTGGTCACGAAGTACTCCACTAGCCGCCGCCGCCCCCCCGGGATTACTGAAACCACCATGAATTAAAGTTCAGTCAGACAACTCACGTGTTCCTTTAACATGTTTATTAGAAGCAGCATATAGTTGAATTTGGCGACTAGGCTGGGGCATCATCACTCCATAGATATACATAGCACGATGAGAGATGATTAATAACTAACCCCCGAGCCTACAGGTGGAAGCTGGGGTGGTGGTGGGGCAGGCAAGCAGCAGCGACGTAGAGGTAGCTGCAGCAGCAGCAAGCAATGCATGGAGAGAGATCTGGCAGGTTAAATAGAGCGGCATATTAAGGAGACTCTGTTTGGTTGGTTGTAGAGTGGCAAGGGGCGTTATGTATGAATGCAGCATAAGTGCTCGAGTTGACTGCCTGAACTAGCTCGCAGGCTTCGCCCCATTTCAGTCAGACAACTCATGTGTTCCTTTAACATGTTTATTAGAAGCAGCATATAGTTGAATTTGGCGACTAGGCTCAGGCATCATCACTCCATAGATATACATAGCACGATGAGAGAGGATTAAATAACTAACCCCCAAAACTGCGTGGAGATTAGATACTATCCTCCAAAACTGCGTAGCCCGAGCCTGACGCTGGTGATGTGAGACTGATAAGTAGAGGGCCTGGCGAGCTTCCATGTGGCCATTCCCCCTAAGCATAGCGGCTTTAAGGGGAATATACTACTAAGTGAGACTGCTATGTGAAGGCCCGGGAACAGCCCGAAAAGCCATCCCCCTTAAGCACCACGGCTTTGAGGGGAATATACTACCTAGTGACTGCTATGTTAAGGCCCGGGCACAGCCCGAAAAGCCATCCCCATTAAGCACCGCGGCTTTAAGGGGAATATACTAGTGACTGCTATGTGAAGGCCCAGGAACAGCCCGAAAAGCCATCCCCCTTAAGCACCACGGCTTTAAGGGGAATATACTACCTAGTGACTGCTATGTGAAGGCCCGGGAACAGCCCGAAAAGCCATCCCCCTTAAGCACCGCGGCTTTGAGGGGAATATACTACCTATCAAGACTGCTGTGTCTAGGTCTTTGAGGCAGCGACAATGAGCTTTCCCTCCCAAGCATGCAGCTATGAGGGGAATATACTATAATGAAATAAATATAATCTAACCCAGCAACCACCTGGTATGCAATAACAGGATTCTACAGATATACATCTTTGAACGTTACTCATCATCGAGTAGTGCAAGAGCTCATGGTTGTTTGTGCTGAAAGGATCTCATTCATGTGAGGCATGATATAGCGCTGGTGGGCAGAAGATGACCGACGGCCCAGGATACTCAGGGTTGAGGTAGGCGGATATAGAGCTGTGGTTGTGGCTGTGCAGATTCTTAAACAGTGGGAATAGCGATCTGGGGGCAGGTCGCAGCTTAGGCAGAGATCACGCAGCTTGGAGAAGAACCCTCGTCGTTGGGTTTGCAGCCATCGAATACACATGGGTGCCGACGCATGTGTCAGAGGGCAATGATGCGAGAAGTTCAGCATGGAAGATAAAGGACAAAGAAAACAGTGTTAGTTTTAGCAATGATTATTCGGGGTTCCTTGACTCCCCAAACAGAAATGTCAGACATTGAATGTTTCAAAAAAGTGTGTACATTTGATCTCCAAAGTTAATTCAGTATGGGAGAGATTATGCTGAGGATTAAAAGGTGAGAGGTCTGTGTATATTCGCCACCTGAGAAACCAATAGAAAGCTGTAACAACTGCATCTGACGTTTATCAATGTATAGTGAAACCCCTTTGCCTGCATTTATACATTAACCTTTGCACAGGTGCAAAGTTAAGAGGCAGTCTTTATTATTGCGTGGAGGACGTGCCTTCTAAAGGCCCTTGAGGAGCAAATTAATGAACTCTAGCGTGGCTTAATACTTAGCACTTGAAGATTGCAGGATTCGAATGAAAATACAATTAATGCATGAACAACTATTATATCTATTGCATAAGTACACAGGAGGTTGTGACAGAAGAAGATAAAGTACCAAGCTGAATTGTATGCTTTGAATCATGCTCTTGGTTGGAGGCATAATATGGGAAATCCTTGAGGGCTTGACGTGTAGATCCAGAGTCAGTTGAACGAGGGCATGGCAAGCTGGTGGGGCAAACCACTCATTGTGAAATCCCCCGAACCAGCAGAAGGCGCAGCATCTGTAAGTAACTAGAGAGGATCTGAGGACACCGCAAGGTCATTATAAAAGAATGAACAACCTTCTACTTGTCGCAGAGGGGCTAAGGACCAAAGATCTGAGCAATAGCCATCTCTAAGATTGCATTCATGCTGAATAGTCCGCGTCTTTACACCAGACGCAAGTGTGTTACATCGTTTCATTTGCAGAAGGTTGGGTTTGCGTTCACCCAGGCAACCTCAAACAGACTATGAACTGTAAACTAAAGTCATTGTACGGAGATGCTTTTTCAACAATTGGCGGGACATTAAGCGGATAAAATGCAGATCCCAGCAATTTCTACAGTAGCCTGCATCATGGAGCATTGGCAGGTTATTTTCATATTGCTGTTAATCTGGAGAGTACATCAACAGACTCTGTGGCCAGCGCATAGGATTATAAATCAGACAACGTGCATTAAAAACATTATAACATATAATGAGACGTTATGCAGTGAGGAGGTTTCACCGATGACAGGTGGCCCTGATGAGATTGTACCACTGCCTTTTCTCTGTACACAGAGGACCAGTGAGGTAAGCAGTCACCAGAATGAATGCATGACCCTATAGGTTACTGGATGTTGCACACAGCATAGATAGCAAAACAAGCGATGACGCGCACATAGTTGTTTCCCATGTTTTGATGCGGACTACGTCACACCAGCAATTCAATAGTACTAACCAAGCAGGTGTGAACGTGACCTAAGACTATGGTGCCTTAAGGTCATCACGTCATTGGAGGCAGTCGCAATTTCTACAGGCTCGCAATACCTGTTAGCATCTGGCATCTGTTAGCATCTAGCTCTCCTGCTTACAAACTTTTAGCCATCCCTGCTTATACAAGTAGTAGTTTTAGTTGTCTGCGATCTGCCGAGGCCTACTCCCACCTGTCGAGTACGGCTGTACTGAGGTGTTTTACCTCCGGAGACGTCGCGAAGAGACGGAGCGGCTCCACCTGTTGCTGCATGCGATCTGCGATTTACGGAGGCCTGCTCGTCGCGAAGAGAAGGAACGGCTCCACCTGTTGCTGCCTGCTGCCTGCGATCTGCGGAGGCCTGCTCCCACCTGTAGAATACGGCTGTACTGGAGAGGTTTTTACCCCGGAGTCGTCACGGAGAGACGGAGTGGATGCACGCTTCGGGCTTGGCCTGCTTCCACCAGGCGTGTGCTGCTGTACGGAGGAGGATTTTACCACCGCAGAGGCCTGCTTTCACCCCGGGGATACCACGGAGGGACCGGAGCGCTTCCACGCTGCTGTTTTCGCCTGTCCTTTGCTGCTGTGCTGATTTTGCTCCAGGAACATCACGGATACTGTGTGCTGGTCTGGGAAAATGGCCCATATCGGGATTCTGCTGTGCCTGTTAACTGTTTTGGACTATGAGAAGATCTCTAGTCATTCTGAGAAGACTACTGGATTCAGGTCTGTTCTGCCACCCGCAGTGGGCATCCCCTGCAAAGGATCGGATGTGTTGCTCAAACAATTACCGGTTGCCTTGTCACAGTCAATCTGCTCGACAAAATATGTTTGTCTTTTTTGTTTTCCTGCGATGATGGTTCTTCAGGACTGCTTCTTAAGCTCAAATCACACTCTCGCATACTTTTCCGGTGTTTCTAAATTAGATGACAAGCATGTGTGTCGTTTGTTAGAAGATGGACACCAAGGGGTGCTTACAGGTGTTGCAGAGAATCCAGCATAATGCTTCTGGTGTCAAAGAAATGTGGGCTACTATGGCAACCAAATGCACATTTGATTGTAAAACCCTAAAATATATATGCCACAGAAGGCATATGGGATGTCTGCTTTCCCTGCCATGTCATCTACAGAGCAAAGAAACGGGAAAAATCTTTAGTAGTTAATAATACTCTTAACAGAATAATTGTGAGGAACTAATGGCTCAATAAATAAACGTTGCTAGAATAATTCCTCCTAGCACTAGGCTAGGGGCTTGTTGTGTTTTTAAACGTTTAAATAGCAGCACGTGTAATACTCCTGGCTCCTTCAGTGCAAACTTCAGTCTTGAGTGCAGGTTTCAACAGACATGGGTCCCTGGGAGCCAGCATAACCTGCCAAGAAACCTTGATTTAAGCCTGTGATAAGGTAATTTGACGAACATCTGTGATTAGGAAGAGCTTGGAAACGATTTGCAGCACAACCAGCGAGGGGCAGATATTGCAGGTAGAGCTTAATTCCTGTGAGGAAAAACTCTTCTTTGGTAGGTGATTAAATGTACATGGCTGCTTGGCAGAGAATGATTCATGGTATTCATAGAAAAGACACTGTAGGAGATTGAAGTCTAAAATGATGGTCAAAAATGTATCGAGCTTCCATTCATATTCACGTAATGGAAATTATTAATTTATTTCCGTTTTTAATTTATAGTAGGCCTATTATAAATACTTATTCACATACAACTTCTGTATAATTGCCTCAAATATGACTTACTGCAGGCCAAATATTTCCATAATAAAACATTGCTTATGCAGAATAGTATTATATACCTGCCAACAGTGTTGGGAAAGTTCACTTTCTACATGAATTAGTTCAGTTCACAGTTCACACATTTTAAAATGAACTAGTTCAGTTCATAGTTCATAATTCAAAATGTTGAACTAAAGTTCATGGTTTCAAAAATGAACTAATTTATAGTTCATAGTTATTTTTTCAATACGTTGCTGCGTGCGAGCTATTATTTGTCTCCTGTACGATGTTAATGGGCCATTTCAATTTTTACAATATCCTCAGAGGGCCGTACAAGTTATTGACCTCTGCTTAAAAAAACTAAAATCACAGCCCATTCATTTCATTCTGTGCAAAGAAAAAGCAACCTCTTAATCCAGATATCTCACCATGACTCGCGTATGCATGCACGTGCAGGGTGTGGCGTGACAACCAAAACAGAAATATATGGACACAAGATGTGTGCAAATGTATTTAGTTTCCTATCCATGTGAACATGATTTAAGTGGGGGGGACCTAACCTCCTCTAGGGGGGTCCGGGGGGCATGCTCCCCTGGCAAGATTTTTTGCACTTTGAGAGCAACATTAGGAGATCTATGGACACATCTCTCAACACCCAAACACAACTGTAAGCAGATTTTCTTTTAATTTATGGATATTTGACAAATCACTCCCCTTTCAAACTGTATTCTTCTTTATTAATAACTGTCATATAGTATTTTATACCTGTTTACTTTATTCTCTTATTTTTTTATAACTATAATGATCATATAAAGATGTGCCTTTACCTCACTGGTTGTAGACAAAGCTTCTTATATTCGTTAGCATATCTAGCTAACCAGATGCTAATGATAACAACAAAGTTATTGACTGTATGACAGATGAGCAGATCGCCACTGGGCTTTCAACTAAAGACACAGACACGCAGAAACTGCGGCATGTGTATGGACTTATCGGTACTGCAATTTCTGAAGTGCTGGAGTGGCGTTCTGGTGCTCTCCGTCAGAACTGCACCCCTGTTAGTCGAGACATATACCACGTGATGACACGTTAGGCTCGTGTTGTGTTCAAGGACCCTGACCTTGGCCAGGAAAAACAGGCACTCACTTGTTTAATTTTTTTGCGGTCTAGATTTCTTTCATTTTTTTATTTTTTGCGTGTGTTTATAAATTACCTTGAGGGCCGTACCAAATTGTCTCGCGGGCCGTATACGGCCCGGAGGCCGGAGGTTCCCCACCCCTGCCGTAGAGTCTCACTCTGAGCGAGTGCTGCTGCAGCTGCTCTCGGCTTCGTCCATACTAATTCATTCATTCATTCAATGCTCGCCGGTTCCGCGGTTCCACATTGTGTGTTGTGAGGAGTCTGATATATTTAGTATATTTATATTTTAGTGCGACAGCCAGGGGTGACAGGCGCGTACGCGTCACATGCAGCTTGCTGTTGCCAGATTGGGTGGTTTTCCGCATTATTTTGAAGCCTGTTTACGGTGTGTTTTAACTGAGTTTTTGGCTGAAAGGCATATGAAATCTGGCACACCTTTGAACGCCGTTATAATACAGTGCTGAGAATGAACGCACTTTTGAACGCCGTTATACAGCGCTGAGAATGAACGCGTTCTCAATTACGTTCATCTAGCGGAAATACAGTACGTTCAGTTCACGTTCGCACAAAATACTCTTCAGGTACATCACTGCCTGCCAAGATGCGATTCCTAAGGAGTTGCTGCTGCAAGCAGGGGGCAGGAAGCTAGAACTCGTGGCTGGATCTGGGACTCCAATTCCCAGAATCCTCGGGAGTGTGACGTCAGCGGCACAACGTGGTTGAACGCGGAAGTAGAAACATTTGTTTACATTGCAGGTAGAGGAAATCGAGTTTGTTCACGGGAATATATCGTGCAATTAAAGGCTTCTAGCGCTGATTTTACTTCGAGAAGGTAGGACAGGATGTCAGGTACTTTGGGAATGCCGGAGTCAGCTTGCTCCTGCCTTTTTTGGTGTTTAAATACCTACCGACCGAGAGACAGTGCGACTCTTAGCTGACACACAAGAAAGGGGTTGTTACCGGAGATGGCGTAGAACTCGGGACATCCTCTGGCCCAAAGGATATTAAAAGTTACTCCAGATGAGGACGGAAGGGACACCTGAATGTGTGTCGTGCGGGAGCTGTGGCTCGTTCCAGCGGCGTCTGAACCATGCTCTGAGCTAGCCTGTGTTTCGGGAATGAGGCATTTCTTACGGCTTCTTGCGTATGATGATTCGGTTCCAGAGTCGGAGATTGCAATAGACATTTGCAAGGACAGCACCGGCAGGCAAGCAGCAGCAACATGAAACACAGCAGCAGGAACATGAAAGCAGCAATAGCAAGTGAACACAGCAGTGGCAGCAGGCAAGCAGCAGCGAGGTAGCTGCAGCAGCAGCAAGCAATGCATGGAGAGAGATCTGGCAGGTTAAATAGAGAACCGCAGTGACGCGTCCTAAAACCCGGATGTAAACTTCTTCCGGTTCCTTCGTCAAAAACGCAATGCAATTTCTCCATAGGATTTTGGAAAATAGCTCGAAATAAGGTCTGTGGTTGACACACATTTAAGAGAAGGATCACGTTTTGTTCAGCCGGATAATCTCCACATGTCTCCCCTACTTTTATAATTTTTTAATCATAAATCTAGTCGCCAAAAGCGAAATGCTAACGTTATGCTATAAACGAACTACAAGCCAGTACAGCAGCAGGGTCGCACGACTTCAACGTCACGCCAACTTATGATCGTTTCAACTGACTTGCACTGAAACTGCACTTTGAACACTTTAAATATATTAACATTTTAAACTGTATACCCCGTTTATCTAGGCCCTTTTTGTTTTGTTTTATGTATAGGCTACATGTCACACTGTGGGAAACGATATTTCTGGATGTATAACACATGTAGAATTTGTTTACAATAAAGCTGACTTTGACTTCCGCGTGCTTGCATATTTTAACAAAGCTTTTCATTTTAGCCACACTGAATTTAACTAGAAGTCATGGCTGTGTCAATTACCAGTCTGATATCGTTTTACAAAGATGACAAGAAGAATGGAGATAGAGGAGAGAACCACTACAAGTCAGGACACGTGCAGCCTCGATGAAGGTGTACTTACCGGTGTTGTCAGGGCTAGCATGAGGGACAAGGATTATAGAGTGTCGGTGAGTAGTTATAGCAAGAGTACCGTTAACCTAGAGTTAATTTATTCACATTAATTCCCATCAACAAATCCATTGTATGTGTCACATGAAATCTTTATTAGGCAAGGCAAGTTTATTTATATAGCACTTTTCAACACATGGCAATTCAAAGTGCTTTACAAAAAATGAAAGACATTAAGAAATGGCATTTAAAACCAGTCATTAAAAAGAAAAGCTAATAAAATAAACATTAAAAGAAAAAATACATGGATAAAAGTTACAGTGCAGTCTAAGATATGAATAGTTCAATTAAAAGCACCGGCAAAAAGAAAAGTCTTCAGCCTGGATTTAAAAGTAGTCAGAGTTGCAGCGGACCTGCAGGTTTCTGGGAGTTTGTTCCAGATATTTGGTGCATAATAACTGAACGCTGCTTTACCATGTTTAGTTCTGACTCTGGGGACAGAAAGCTGACCAGTCCCTGAAGACCTGAGAGATCTGGATGGTTCATAATTTAGCAGGAGGTCAGAAATGTATTTTGGGCCTAAACCATTCAGTGCTTTATAAACCAGCAGCAGTATTTTGAAATCTATTCTTTGACACACAGGAAGCCAGTGTAAAGACTTCAGAACAGGAGTGATGTGATCCACTTTCTTAGAGTTAGTGAGGACTCGAGCAACGGCGTTCTGAATCAGCTGCAGCTTCCTAATAGATGTTTTAGTGAGACATGTGAAGACACCATTGCAGTAGTCCAGTCTACTGAAGATAAAGGGACAAGTTTTTCCAAATCCTGCTGTGACATTAGTCTTTTAATCCTAGATATGTTCTTTAGGTGATAGTAGGCTGATTTAGTAACTGTTTTAATGTGACTGTTGAAACTCAGGTCAGAGTCCATGACTACACCTAGATTTCTGGCTTTATCTGTTGTTTTGAACATTGCACACTGAAGCTCAGCGCTCACTTTTATACGTTCTGCCTTGGCTCCAAAAACCATTACCTCAGTTTTATCTTTGTTTAATTGGAGAAAGTTCTGACACATCCAGTCATTGATTTGTTCAATGCACTTACTCAGTGTTTGAATTGGAGCATCGTCTCCTGGTGAAATGGTTATGTAAATGTCTGTGTCATCTGCATAGCTATGGTAACTTATTTTGTTGTTCTTCATTATCTGAGCCAGTGGTAGCATGCAGATGTTAAAGAGAAGAGGCCCCAAGATTACAAATATTACACACCAGAAAACACAGAAATATCCATGAAATAAAACATACAGTAGGCTATAAACAATTAAAGGGATAATTGGGAAGGCATTACAAATGTAAATATATTTTAAATAATAAAACAATCCCACCACCACAGGTATCACTATCTACAGGAGAAGAGGGAATTCTCTCCACAGAATGTGAATGCCCACGTGGAGAATGGAAATGCAGTCATGCGGCTGCATTAGCCATCTTTGCCATCCACAGTTTCAGCTGCACTGACACCCCCTGTCAGTGGAAGAAGCCAAAGGCAGCTAAACGTACGCATTCAGTGGAGGAGCTATTTCCTCCAACCAATAACTCATTCAACCCGCTGACAAGAGAGCCCACCTCCGAAGATCGTGACTGGCTGAGGGACAGACTCGGGGGCAGGTTCTCAGGAATGTCTTGGCTTCTCTCCCCCGAGCCAGAAGAGGAACACTACAGCTTAGAAACACTTACTGTTCCTGAAATTCTCAAATCTGTTGGGCATCAGGGACCTGAGGCAATTGTGGCAAGCATGGCATTGTCTGAGGAGCAACAGAGGGCAATTTAGGTGGCTACACTGGTCAGCGAACCAACCCAAACTGGCATTTGTTCAGGAAAGGAAGGTTGTCTGGCAGCAACGTTGGAGCTGTCCTGAGGTCAAAGCGTGTGACTGCTTCCCTTAGTGCCAGGGTGCTAGGGCAACAACAGGCCCTTGATGGTGTTTTGTCTGTACAGTGGGGGACTATGAATGAATGTGAGGGCGTCAGGGCATTCACCACTGCATCCCAGATGCAGGTCCATGAGTCAGGTTTGTGGCTCTCCCAATCAGGAGTGTTGGGGGCATCTCCAGATGGTCTGGAAGGGTCTCCCGCTGTGCTGGAGGTAAAGTGTCCCTACGGAGCCAGGGAAATGACAATTAGTGAAGCATTGCAAATCAAGGGCTTCTGTGTCAGTAAGGAAGAGAAACATTCAGCCTGCGTGAGGAGCATCCTTACTGGCACCAAGTGCAAGGTCAGCTTCACCTCACTGCAAGAAAGAAGAAGACATTAAGAAATTGTGATTCGTTTTTAATTTACATTTACTCGCCTTTGCAATGTTGTGGTTGTTAGAGTATTAGGCTTCCTGTCAGCTCGTCTGTTGGGAAGATATCAAATATTAGTTTCATGGAAGTCACACCGTCACATATAAGAGCATTAAGACATACAGTACATAGGCTAAAACAAAACATCTAAAGATATAACCTTGCACTTTGTCTCGTGAACATTTTCACTATTTTGACATTTTTATAGATCAAAATTGAACTAAAGAAATAAAGGTAGATTAATCCATATTGAAAATAGGTGTCAGCTGCTACACTGATTATAATAGTTATATTTCTTAATTAATTAAGATATTACTGTATTGATCCCAATTGGCGAAATGTTTGTGTTGCAGCAGCATAACAAGAAAAACAAAATATAAGTTATTATATATACAAAAGTATGTTAGGGATGGAATATTAAATTGAATATAAATGTAAAATGTACATGTGATTTTACGTCCAAGAGAAGCTATGGAGCAGAGAGTTATCTGCCAGGCAGAGGTTATTTGTTATTAGTTCAATATGTCAAACTGATTTCCCTGAATACAATCTTTAGTTACATGGTGAAACGTTATGCTGCTTGTACTAATTAGACTTATCATATAAGCCACACAGGTTTTAATAGGATGTATTCATTATCTTTACTTATGTTGCGGTCTTTTCAGCAGTGCCATCTCTAAAACGGCGATACACTACTCCTCATCTACATTTCACCGTGACATGGACAAAAATGTAACGTCAGCTTACCTCATGACACGAATCCAGACTCTCCTTTGGAAAACATTGGCCGGGAAACGATAGAACGAGCACGTTTCATGCGAAGACCTGTGGCTGCAACCCGGAGCAAAGCAACAAACCATTGCGTAGCTAACTAGTAGCGCTAGCTTTAGCTAACGTTAGCCAACGAAACGAACTGCCGAGTCAAATTGGAAAACACTGGTAATTAATTGTTCTATAATTTGTAAAACTACGGTGTTAAAAATGACCATTTCAAAAATAGAGATTCTAATGGTAAGATATAGATATACAGATACTAAAGATACTACATATAGGCTACTAAAGATAGGCAGGTACTTGCTTTCAAGCAGAACACAGGGGAAAACAAACGTAGCGGAGTGTTTACGTGTGTAGGCGTAATGACGTACAACGGCCTCGACAATTTCTGTAGTCCTATTCAGCCACTCGGTAACAACCATCGTTTTGCAGACACGTAAACTCTTCAAAAATCACCAGTGGGGTCACTGCTGATGTATCTACTGTCGTAGAACAAAACGTGATTTATCTCTTAAATTTGTGTCAACCACAGACCTTATTTCGAGCTATTTTCCAAAACCCTATGGAGAAAATACATTGCTTTTTTGACGAAGGAACCGGAAGTGCTAAAAATGCTAACTTACTTCCGGGTTTTAGGACGCGTCACTGCGGTTCTCTATAGAGCGGCATATTAAGGAGACTCTGTTTGGTTGGTTGTAGAGTGGCAAGGGGCGTTATGTATGAATGCAGCATAAGTGCTCGAGTTGACTGCCTGAACTAGCTCGCAGGCTTCGCCCCATACATGGTAGAAATTATTCTAATCTGAATTTTGAAACCCCCGTTCCCTCACTCTAAATATATCAATACACATTAGGATGTGATGTTCTTGACTACCATACAAGTTTAAGAAGATAATATTTGTTTTAAAGAAATCAAAGCAATAAACAACAGCAACAGGCTCTGTACCCAAGGAAACGTTAGCCTAACATTATGTTAACAGGTAAAATAGCTGTTCACTTCACACTATGTATATTTTCTACTTTTTGTAATGCTATGTTATTTCTATTTACGATGTTTATATTTTCGATTGTTTAATTCTAGTATTTTAACTGTCTAATGTACAATGCCTTGTCTTTTGCTGCTGCAGCGTAAACATTTCCCCAATTGGTATCAATAAAGTACTTCTTATTTTATCTTAATCCTCAAATATTAGCACATTTTACTTTAAAACAAAACAAAACACATTTATGTAACTACATACACATATCGATATGTTGTATACATATTGCAAATCAAAACCTTTATTGACCACTAATTACCAAAAATTGCATTTCTATCCTGTTATTAATGCATTCAAATCGTGATTCAAATGGCCCGCCACAAACTTCCTGAGTCTCTCTGAACCACGTGACGATCAAGCATTTTGGACTTCCGCTGTCGCAACTCTTCTCTCTAGCTACATACATTTGTAACGCTGTGACAACTTGTGCGAGCGCAGGCAAAGCTGAGCGCGCACAGGCTGGAGAGGTCGAGCGAGCGAGGTCGAGCGAGCGAGGTCGAGCGAGCGAGGTCGAGCGAGCGAGGGAGAGAGAGCGCGTGCAGCAGTCTGCTTGCGCACGGAGCAGGAGATTTATGAGAGAAACTATATTTCTCTGTGCTCAAAAATGTTTAAGTGCTCGCTCAATCGTATTTTCTATGCTCAACATGTTTCATTGCGTGCTCAGGATAGAGGCACAAATATAACGCCATATGAACCGGCCATAAACCATAAAACCATAAAACCGACAACTGGAAGATGAGTGGAAAAACGTCACATAAATGTACATAAATGTATAAATGCTCACAGCTTCGTGGGAATTACTATGTGCAATTCATTTCTAAAAGGCTTTCACATTACTATAATTATATTTTTATTTAAATGTAGGCTACATTTTACACCAAAACGGAACACAAAAGCAGGACCAACATTGAATTCCTTGACTAACAAGAGAAAGATTAATTCATTTAAATAAATATTTAACAACAAATGGGCCGGTTCTAAGGCGTTATTCAGTTAAGCCAGATGAGAGGGGATACAGCTGTGCACGTCATCATTAACAGACGTCGTTTAAAAGTGACGTTTGAGTGAACGAGGCCATCCCAATTAATACCTGAGGACTCCTCTGTCCTCGCGTCACCTCCTCGTGTCTCTCGCTCGCATCTTACGGAGGCGGAGCTAAGACGCAAGGAAGGGAAGCGAGTGAGGGAAAGGAGGAATCGAGGAGGGGTATTGGGATGAGGCTAGGGAGTAGGATCAGACAAGACACAAGGAGGAAACAAAAATCCAAAACCATGACAGTATTCAGTTTCGGCGGCATTTTTCCAGTTTTTCCAAAGGTCGTCTCATCAGGGCTCTATAAATAAAGAACTACGGCAGATCTGTAATATGTA
The DNA here is from genome assembly GCF_902827115.2 of Pseudochaenichthys georgianus. NCBI lineage: Eukaryota > Metazoa > Chordata > Actinopteri > Perciformes > Channichthyidae > Pseudochaenichthys > Pseudochaenichthys georgianus. The sequence goes on along the minus strand of NC_047516.1, from coordinate 7,989,850 downwards.
ATGCAGCCGAACCGTGTATTACAATGCCGTTATGTGATGACTTTCAAAGAGAAAAACAAGAACACTCGGAATAAAGTATTATTTTCTTTTTTTTAAAACGTTTTTCGGATTTCATATCGCATTAACACCATATCCCTACATGCATTGCGGCTAAAACATCCAATCAGCGAGCTTAAACCATAGCTGAGGATCTTGGCTGTGTATTACAATGATGCTCGAAATGTCCCTTATAGGCCTACGTCTGTTTCCGGTTATTTTTATTTTGAAATTCAGTTCCTGATGGAGGCCAAAAAAGCCCCAGATTATGGAATCAAACAAATAAATAAAAACAAGGATAATTGTGTGTTATTGGTGAGTTATTTAGAAAAGAATAACAAATTAGAAGTAAAAAAAGATTTAAAGAAATACAGATTTCAGTATTCTGAGGCTCTGAGCCCTATTTCTTTTCAATCAAATCAATCAAATCAAGTTTTATTTATATAGCACATTTATAAACGATTTTTGGTCGAGCCAAAGTGCTGTACATAAAATAAAAATAGCCTACAGTAGAGACACTTTACAGCAAATACAACAGCACAGATTGTTCAGAATATCAGTATGAGAAAAACGACACCCTCTATCCTTAGACCCTCACATCGTGCAAGGAAAAACTTCCAGAGAAACCCCTCAGTTTAAAGGGAAAAAATGGGAGAAACCTCAGGGAGAGCAACAGAGGAGGGATCCGTCTCCCAGGACGGACAGACGTGCAATAGATGCCGTGTGTAAATCGAAGAGATAATACATTTTACAGCATATAGACCGAATGTTAGGAAATGCATGTGTCTGTAATAAGAAGATGAATCCACGAGGATGTCAGCTACAATCCTGTGGAAGCCATCAGGGAAGCAGCATGACGAGACCCAAGGCAGGACCGCAGAGACAGGTTCAGCCACGACCCGAAGTCCACGACTTAATCCAGAACTCAGGATAGAGGATCCAAGACACAGGACTACAGCAAGAGGATCAGCCTCGTCTCCGGATCCTGGCGTAGATATAGATACAAAACAAGAAAAAAAAGATTTGGCTGGGTTAATTGGAACAAGAGAATACACAGACACAGACAGAGAGGGAAAAGGTCATTGGATAAAAGTTATTCTTGATAACCCTCTAAAAAGATCTCATGAACTTCCCCACTCAATCTATCAAGACCCGAGCAGTTCTATTAGATATAGGATAAGAAACAGAGATAGGGAGCACAACAACCTATCTCTTCGTCAGATGCACTCCCTCGCTTATCTAAGCGACTCTGTACCCCATTACCCTCTACAAGGCCATAGACCAGCAGAGGGAAAATGGGGGGTATGTAAGGGTAAGGATTTTTAAGAATAAACCGCAAGGGTCTAAAGGGAAAAAAGGTGAAATATAAGGTACTATATTTTAAGTAATCCTATCTACTATTCCTATATTCGAATAATGTATAAAGTATTTAAAAAATACTATCCTATGTTATGTTATAAATATTAAAATAAAGAACTAAATGAATAAATAAATAACTAAATAAATAAATAAATGAATAAATAATTGTTGTCGTCCTCACAGACGACAAAAATAGTCTGACATTATACGATTTAAAATAAAAACAATAATCGTGGCTTGATATTGAGTAAGAACATGTTTTTATGAACCCCACAGCTTCCGGTCTTCCAAGATCCGAACGGACAAAAAGACGTGCTGCAGCCTGCAGGCACGAAACATAATAGAAATAGAAATACATTGCTTTTAAAATCATTCTGTGTGACACGAAAAAAAAGGGGAACATCGTGTTGGTGAACACGAATCAATAGATTAAATGTCGTGACTATAACACAAAATGCCGTGAGACTGGGTTGAAACGCTAGCAACTTCGTTAGCCCAGTTAGCACTGTTTTGAACTGAACCTAAGATTCCAACAGTATATATGCTTGGCTTGCAGAGGGTGCGTCATAGCTCTGGGTGTGACTACTGGGTATCCAGACGTCACGATGCCCAGGAAGAACATGAGAAATCTCCAACGAGGCGTTTTGGGGAGGTCTTCTCTGTGTTAGAGTTTTACTCCCTACAGGGTGTACTTTGAGGGTTTTTGACTCTGCAGACCGTTTACATGCATACAAACCTTCATAACACACAAGGGGACGGGTAATAACCGGAAAAGCATGACATCGACCTTTTAAGTGAAAACCACACCTTGCTCAGTGTGCAAAAATATAAAACAACACCATCACAGGAGAATCGTCTTTAAATAAGACTGGAGGTGAGACTAAACTGCATATTGTGGAAGACTGACGTTCTATGAAAGGAAATCCACAGGATGTGGGAAAAGGTTCTGGTTTTTGGAATTAAAAAAACTTTCTTTCAAAAACACAGTAGGCTACAGTCAATGCTGGATAATTTCACACTCACAGAACAGAAAAACACAACATGTTCCTGACTCATTCTTCCATGTAAATCAAGGTGAAAAAAGTGCCTCTCAGCGTCTTTCAAAGTCTTCACACAGAAAGACTAAATGATGAATGAGGTGTTGTTGGGATTCTCATGCTGTGTGTGCGCCGTGGCAGGGATATAAAGAGCAGAATGAGTCTCAGGGGGTTTCACATTGATTCCCCGCCTGCCAGAACTGCAGCACTGTGGAGAAATGACAACAGCATTCATCCTCTCACTGGTCATTTGTACAGATGACAGGGCAGGACTGTAATACGGGGTGGCAGTTTAAAAGCACTGTGTCTGGGTACGTTTGTTATGAAGGTTGGTCTAACATGTTGCGATCATAGAGGGCACATAGGCACACTGTACAAGTGGAATATACTGCAAGGACTTTTTATGGACTTGTGTTTTCCAGTAAGAAAGTACAACTGCTCTGAATCATATTCAACAAAACACGTAATCCTTGAAGGAAAAAGCTAAAAACTTTACTTTAACCTATGGGTAGAAATTATTTGTAAAAGATTGCTGATCTGAGGACTGTCTGTAAAGTAGTCAATTATGTCCTATAAGTTGTACATATACTTTTTTATGTTTCACTGTAACATCATTATCAGTGCTTTAAGCTATACTTGTTGAAACTATACTAAGTTGTCAATACGATAGAAAATGTGTAATAAATATCTAACCTACATGTGTCCATTGCAATTGTTTTGTTCAAGATGTAAAATGTTTTCCTTGGTCTGAACTAAATAAATAAAAAACAGATTGACTTTACAGTTTGTATTTTCCAGTAAAACAATGTGACAGTCTCAATATCTTAAATATTTCACAGTGAAGCTCTCAAAACAGGAAGTGATTCCACTGCTAATCCTAGTACAGGAAAACAATGCTACAATCATGTCACTGACAGTAGCCCTCCTCGGAGTACGTCCAGAAGATCAACACGAGCGAGGTTGTCCGATGAGGAATCGATGACTTTTAAGTCGATGGAAGCAATGTTTGACCCAAGATTTTAAACCGGGGCTTTGGCAGATGCCACAAAACTGCTGAGGCAGAAAAACACACACTGGCAGCTGACTGGATATCAATAATCTACATATTTAAACCCCTCAGCATCTTCATCATCATTATCCCGAATAGCTGCTGCTCCGGCCACCTTTATACCTTAATAAAGATTTTTCACTTCAGTATAACATTTACAGCTCTCGCTTCAGCAATTGGCTTTAATTCCCAAAACTAACAGTGAATTTAGGATTTAAATTTGTCCAAAAAATGCTGATTGGTTCATCCTCCAAGCATCAGGTTCACGAGTTTCTCCTCAACCCTGCAAGCTCTTCTTTTGCCACTTACAGATAGGATACAATGAGGAAAATGTATGTTCATATATGTAGCAATTTGATGTGATTTTTCCAGTTTTGTCTTTTTTATTTTTATTTATAAAGACTTAGTAACTTGTCTTTTTTGTTTCTTTACAAAAAGTTTAGTTTTCTCAACTTTCATTCTGGATAGTGTACTACTGTAAGCCCACCGTTTAGCTACGACAACAAATATGCTTTTAAAAAAGGCTATATACATTCCTGCTGGTTCTTGAGAGCTGGGATGAGAGGAGTATACTGTTTAATGTTGTGCCAAGGTCGTAACGCCAATTGTCATATTTCATCCTCATAGCTGGACAGATATGAATATAATCCTGTATTTATCGCTGGTTAATGACACAATCTGAAAGTATTGTTATCTTTATCTCAACAGTAGGCAACAAAAGACAATATTTATGTTTGATAAGACATAAGAAAAGACAAACAATTTTTTGTTTTGCTATTATGTTTTTTCTTTAGATAATATTTGAGGCTTTGGTCACTGAAAATATCGATCTTGAATTGATCAAAGGACTTAGTTGATTTTGTAATCAACGGAAAATAATACACTGTTTGCTTTAAGCTTGATGATCTTGCAAACATATATGTGGCGAGCTTATAAATTATTCTCTACTTGGATGAGTTTCTCAGTTTGAAGGTTTGTAGAAGCAATACACAGAGGCAGGGGCGGATATAGCCACAATATTAATATTTTAACTCAATAACATTAGGTGACATTATTGTGGCACATCAGTAAAGCCTTAAATATAAATATATAAGGTGGCAGACATAATTTAATGAATTTTAACTGAATGAGTTTGTTTCACTCTTAGACCAGCAGGGGTACAACAATATACACACAGTTTGTTATGCTCATCCGTGAGCAGAGCATCAAGTTGGCATCTTGACTGCGGCTGAATGCCGCGATTACCATTTTGTTCAGCAACACGCCTCACAAACTGATAAAGGTCCAAAGCTTTAGTGCGTTTTGTTTCAATGCTGAGTACAGCCAAACTTGACAGTCTCTTCTCTGTCATTGTAGACTGCAAATACCTCATTCCTTCCGTCTACTTTGGTCCGAATGCTTCTCGTTTTGCGCCGTCCCGTTCAAATGAAATCGCCGCCAATCATAATTCCACGCGAGCGCCAGGGCCGGGAAGGGGTTACAAGACTCGCGTCTTGTGCTGCATTCACTTGCACTTGGACATTAGAGATTTTCTCTCATGAATGTCCGATGAGCTTAAGTTTTCTTTCAAAACAAAGCGGGGGAGTTCATTCTAAACTGTTGAGTAAAACGTTTTACACGAACTATGGAGAAATGTCAACAACATTTATAATCAACATTTAAAAAAATATTATCAATAAATTAATTGCCTACATTTAGGGTGGCAACTAGGGTGGCAAGGCATTTTTCTGAGGTGGCAGCTGCCAACCCGTGCCACCCCATAGAACCACCACTGCAGAGAGGCGATCGTATCCTTCTCTAATAAGCTGCACAAACAGCTTGTGGTGCAACAGTTAATGTATTATAGGAGGAAGCAGTCAGAGAAACTGGTGTCTGATACATAATTTGTATCATGCTGCGTGATTTCAAAGCCAAGTCAGTGAAAGAGCACAAACATATCAACACTTAGCATATTAATGCCTGGGCTGGGATTGAGTAAAAGGGGAACCGCATAGACAAAATCATACATTAGTAATCACTGCATTGCTGATAGAAACCACATACAGAGATTAAAGTTACTGTTAAAATTGGTGGTTAAATATCTTGAATGTTTAAAATATATTTGACATTTGTTTCATTTTTTTAAGTGACAAATGCACTGAACAAGACTTGATTGTAAACAGTAAAATATATTTTTTACATTTAAAGCGCCACCAAGATTAAATGTTTACCGATAATTATTATTCATTTATCATTTTAGTTACTTCTCTAGTTCTTTTTTTTTATTCTAAGGTTTTTAGTTATTGTCATGTCAAATATCTTGTAAAGAGAGTAAAACAATCTTAAACAGAAGAGTTCCAAAGACTTGTTTAAAAGAGGTTTTTTAATGATGTATTACTCCAAAAAATACGCAAATAAACCAAATTACAGCATTTCCATATTGTAAACCGCACCCCCAAATCTATGTAGACTAGATCTAAGTACAACTACACTTTCCCCCTCCATGACTCTCAAGCAGTTAAACTCCTATCGCTCATCTCTTCTTATCTGAGTGTTTTCTGTTTCTGCTGAGATAGGGAGTTTAAGTTTTACCGTGGAGACACTTCCTTCTGTTCAAACCATCAGACTGTGTATACATCCGTCTGTGGGCGATTAATCAGCGCTGGTGCAGGGACACAGGGAGAAACAAGCAATGAGAAAAAGGTCAAAGATTGAGAGAATAATTTGCTGGGTTAAATAGGCAAGGCAAGGCAAGTTTATTTATATAGCACTTTTCAACACAAGGCAATTCAAAGTGCTTTACAAAAAATGAAAGACATTAAGCATTAAAAAAGAAAAGCTAATAAAATAAACATTAAAAGAAAAAATACATACAGTGCAGTTTAAGATATGAATAGTTCAATTAAAAACAGCGACAAAAAGAAAAGTCTTCAGCCTGGATTTAAAAGTAGTAAGAGTTGCAGCGGACCTGCAGGTTTCTGGGAGTTTGTTCCAGATATTTGGAGCATAATAACTGAACGCTGCTTTACCATGTTTAGTTCTGACTCTGGGGACAGAAAGCTGACCAGTCCCTGAAGACCTGAGAGATCTGGATGGTTCATAATTTAGCAGGAGGTCAGAAATGTATTTTGGGCCTAAACCATTCAGTGCTTTATAAACCAGCAGCAGTATTTTGAAATCTATTCTTTGACACACAGGAAGCCAGTGTAAAGACTTCAGAACAGGAGTGATGTGATCCACTTTCTTAGAGTTAGTGAGGACTCGAGCAACGGCGTTCTGAATCAGCTGCAGCTTCCTAATAGATGTTTTAGTGAGACCTGTGAAGACACCATTGCAGTAGTCCAGTCTACTGAAGATAAAGGCATGGACAAGTTTTTCCAAATCCTGCTGTGACATTAGTCTTTTAATCCTAGATATATTCTTTAGGTGATAGTAGGCTGATTTAGTAACTGTTTTAATGTGACTGTTGAAACTCAGGTCAGAGTCCATGACTACACCTAGATTTCTGGCTTTATCTGTTGTTTTGAACATTGCACACTGAAGCTCAGCGCTAACTTTTATACGTTCTGACTTGGCTCCAAAAACCATTACCTCAGTTTTATCTTTGTTTAATTGGAGAAAGTTCTGACACATCCAGTCATTGATTTGTTCAATGCACGTACTCAGTGTTTGAATTGGAGCATAGTCTCCTGGTGAAATTGTTACGTAAATTTGTGTGTCATCTGCATAGCTATGGTAACTTATTTTGTTGTTTTTCATTATCTGAGGCAGTGGTAGCATGTAGATGTTAAAGAGAAGAGGCCCCAAGATGGAGCCTTGAGGAACCCCACATGTCATATTTGTCAACTCAGATGTGTATTTACCTATAGAAACAAAGTTGTTTCTGTCCTTTAAGTAGGATTTAAACCAATTTAGAACTGTTTCCGAAAGTCCCACCCAGTTTTCCAGTCGGTCTAGTAATATGCTGTGGTCAACAGTGTCAAACGCAGCACTGAGATCTAATAACACTAACACTAAAGTTCTGCCACTGTCTGTGTTTAAGTGGATGTCATTAAAGACCTTTCCAAGAGCAGTCTTATAGAAAGATAAGTGTAAATGGATTTAGGTGCAGACGACGAAAAGTGAAGGGAAGGTTACACTTGAACACATCCTTATCCTCAGTTACAACTGCTTTTCTTTTCAACAAGTGAAAAACAGTTTTTCAGTCTAATAGCCTGATAGAAATAAAGGTTTGAAATAAAGGCTCTTTAATTTATAAGAGGGAAGTAATACAAGAATTTCTGGATTATGATGTTACATTTAACAAAGCATTATTTATTGAAACTTGAAACAAGACGGAACATCAACATTTCTACCTAAAAATCATTGAGTTGGAATTAAATCATGCTTAAAGTCTTCAAATTCTTCCTTCAGTTTATCTTAAAGCAGAACAATCAAGCCAAGAAGTCTTATTTCTAAATTTGAATTCAAGTCTGATCACATTTATTAGTGTATTCTTATACTGCTTTATGTGTTCACCTTTGATACTCATTTGCATGAAACCATGCATTAAACATCCGGGTGTGTACAAGATATAAATAAACCAAGTTCATGAATAAGGCATTTTTGTGTGTATATCTTTCTTTCCCTTTACTTTTGGTACAAAGGTGTAAAAAGCAGAGGGGAAACAAGATCCTATGAGGCATGTGGATGGGGAAGCAGTCATCAGATAGCTGCTGCAAGTGTTTGATATTCAAGTGAAAAGCAGATTCTTTGTTTGGAAAGCTTCATTTCACAGTGATTATTCAGCCTTTTGAAAATGGAATGCCTGTTTCAACAAAATGATTGTTGGCATCAAAATGGAACTCTGTGGCAGGGGTTGAAGTGATTTGCAAAGTGGGACGTTTTAGTCACAAAGTAGTTACATTTTCAAAGATGCAATCCTCTGCTGTGCTGAACTTTTGAGTTTTGAGCGGCTTGTTTCCACCTTAATTGAAGTGTAGTGTTTGGTGGTAAAATCCCTCAATTATTCATAACCCTGGTGATATGTGCCTACTCTTGAAATCTCAACGTTCAGTTTCAACATAAAGGAAGGTGCATCATCTTAACATGAATATAGCAACCTTTTTGAAGTAATGTCTGGAGGAGTAACTCAAATTACAGCGGGTGTGAATGGGTTTATCTTCTTACTTTTGTAGAAATCTTTTTAATGAACTACACCAGCAAGTCCCTCCTCTCTATGTAGGCATGTTCTACACTGAACAAACATATAAATGCAACACTTTTGTTTTTGCTCCCATTTTTCATGAGATGAACTCAAAGATCTAAAACATTTTCTATACACAAAATAACCATTTCTCTCAAATATTGTTCACAAATCTGAAAAGATCTGTGATAGTGAGCACTTCTCCTTTGCCAAGATAATCCATCCCACCTCACAGGTGTGGCATATCAAGATGCTGATTAGACAGCATGATTATTGCACAGGTGTGCCTTAGGCTGGCCACAATAAAAGGCCACTCTGAAACGTGCAGGTTTGCTTTATTGGGGGGGTCTGGGGGGGTCCGAAAACCAGTCAGTATCTGGTGTGACCACCATTTGCCTCACGCAGTGCAACACATCTCCTTCGCATAGAGTTGATCAGGTTGTTGATTGTGGCCTGTGGAATGTTGGTCCACTCCTCTTCAATGGCTGTGCGAAGTTGCTGGATATTGTCAGGAACTGGAACACGCTGTTGTATATGCCGATCCAGAGCATCCCAAACATGCTCAATGGGTGACATGTCCGGTGAGTATGCTGGCCATGCAAGAACTGGGATGTTTTCAGCCTCCAGGAATTGTGTACAGATCCTTGCAACATGGGGCCGTGCATTATCATGCTGCAACATGAGGTGATGGTCGTGGATGAATGGCACAACAATGGGCCTCAGGATATCGTCACGGTATCTCTGTGCATTCACAATGCCATCAATAAAATGCATCTGTGTTTGTCGTCCATAACATACGCCTGTCCATACCATAACCCCACCACCACCATGGGCCACTCGATTCACAACATTGACATCAGAAAACCGCTCACCCACACAACGCCACACACGCCGTCTGCCATCTGCCCTGAACAGTGAAAACCGGGATTCATCCGTGAAGAGAACACCTCTCCAACGTGCCAGACGGCATCGAATGTGAGCATTTGCCCACTCAAGTCGGTTACAACGACGAACCGGAGTCAGGTCGAGACCCCGATGAGGACGACGAGCATGCAGATGAGCTTCCCTGAGACGGTTTCTGACAGTTTGTGCAGAAATTCTTTGGTTATGCAAACCGATTGTTGCAGCAGCTGTCCGAGTGGCTGGTCTCAGACGATCTTGGAGGTGAACATGCTGGATGTGGAGGTCCTGGGCTAGTGTGGTTACACGTGGTCTGTGGTTGTGAGGCCGGTTGGATGTACTGCCAAATTCTCTGAAACGCCTTTGGAGACGGCTTATGGTAGAGAAATGAACATTCAATTCACGGGCAACAGCTCTGGTGGACATTCCTGCTGTCAGCATGCCAATTGCACGCTCCCTCAAAACTTGCGACATCTGTGGCATTGTGCTGTGTGATAAAACTGAACATTTTAGAGTGGCCTTTTATTGTGGCCAGCCTAAGGCACACCTGTGCAATAATCATGCTGTCTAATCAGCATCTTGATATGCCACACCTGTGAGGTGGGATGGATTATCTCGGCAAAGGAAAAGTGCTCACTATCACAGATTTTTTCAGATTTGTGAACAATATTTGAGATAAATGGTTATTTTGTGTATATAGAAAATGTTTTAGATCTTTGAGTTCATCTCATGAAAAATGGGAGCAAAAACAAAAGTGTTGCATTTATATTTTTGTTCAGTGTAGTTGTAACTATTATCATATACATATTGATTAATAACAGGATGGTGTGAGATTTAGTTTTACTTAGAGCTGACTTTTGTCCCTGAAACCTGCCCAAAAAGTAAAGAAACCTAAAACCTTTTATAGAAAACTAGGGGCATCGAATATGCAAGAAATTAAATCTCACTAACATGCATTTACTCATCTACAGGTAGCATCTATCAAGATGAAATTGGAGTCGGTTGCTCAGTAAGAAGAGGTGAATCTACCCTTGCATACTGTAAGAGCAGACGAAACAAACCAAAAAGGTTTCATTGTTGTACCCCCGTTTTTAGAGATTTGGTTACAGAGGACACGAGAGAGCGTTTTATTTTCTGACACTTTGTGAGTTCCCTGACACACCAGGGACACATAGTTATGTATAAAATACATCAAAAAGTGCATTTTGCATGATAGGACACCTTTAATATTTTTTATGAGTAGACTTGGCTCAGGTCAGTCTGCCTGTTTAGCTGCAATCCAGAACAGGGACAGGCATTAACAGATTCTGTGTTTTCCAACTCGGTTTTAGTTTTGTGTCCCTTAAAGCTGCTGTTTAGTCTGGCATCAGAGGTCTGGATGGGAAGGACTGTCCATTATCCCTCATTATTATCATACACCAACAGGGTCTTTGTCACCGGGGTCATTTTCCTTTCAATGCTGTAATACTCATGTAATCACTGTTCTACTCAGGCATTGGGAACCAAACACAATGGTTGCTGATGCTTGACAAGAAGGGATTTGACTACACAATAGAGCCTGCTGGGTAGTCTAGAGAGAGAATGTGTATGTGTGTGTGTGAAATAGAGCTTTTTAAACCAAGTTAAGTGACTCATAAAAATGTGCTAAATATAAAACCTTAAATTATTTGATGATCTAAAGTAATACTTACTGTTTGTATTTATCCTGACATTTTCTCTGTGAGCTTCACAAATAAAAGTTATGCTGTCTTTCTACCTATGGTATTTATTACACAATATTTGTTTGTATTAATGTAGCAAAAAGCACATATCTGCTATAATAAAGTTCAGATTTGACAAGATTAAAGTGTTTAACTACAGGCCTGTTATGCTATTTAAAATATTTCAAACCAGATTTTACATCTTTCCATGCATCTTGTCACGTTTCCTGATGCACTCTGTCTGAACTTTTATCTTTTAGACAAACTAAATATCAGATCAAAAATCCTTTATTTGTCCTGCAACGGGGAATATGCAAGGAATTGCACTGTTGAGTGTGAGCTCTTGAGATCACGGGACATATTTATAAGTAGTGAGTTTTGTTTACACTGTGTAATGTAATGAGGGAGTGTGTGTGTCTGTGCATGTGTTACTATTAATGTGGGGACACCCTACATTACAGGGACACATTTCAAGTCTTCATAACGTACATCAATAAACGTAAAGGTGAGTCAAGGTTAAGGTTTAATTCAAGGTCTGGGGTTAGGGTTAGGTAGCAAATTGTGTTATGGTAAGTATTTAGGAAATGATTGTAAGTCAACGTGGTGCCCTCGAGAGTGATTGAAACACAACTACTTGTAAGAGTGGTTAGGGTTAGGGGTAGCAACCAAATTAATTGTATGCTCTAGCTTTGCGAAGGGATTCAACTACAGCAGGGGTAGCCAACACGGTGCCCGCGGGCACTTAGTCGCCCGCAGGGGCAACGTGAGTCGCCCGCCGGGCATGTTCTAAAAATAGCTCGCCAAGCAAATCCAAAATGTATAAAATACACAAAACAAAAAAGGAAATATAATTAAAAGAATCTACCCTATGCATAAACGAAACCTAAATCATAGCGAACTCTATCTACATACTACAACTCTATAACACCCCTCCCCCACCCCCAATGAATATCGACCAATCACGTTCTTGCTTGATTTGCGGGACCAGCGTTGCAGTCGGGAAGAAAACCAATTTGTCACCTCCCCGCTGATTTTCCTTCTGGCAGAATCTACACAACACATCAGCCCCATTGAACACAGCCTATCATGCGAGCCTATACAACACATGAGGGGCAGAGTTTTACTCATGGCATCATTTCCACTGGGGACATGTCCCCCGCACTTTTCGAAATCACCTTTGTGTCCCCACTTTACAAATATGTTTATTATTATTTTTTAACACAATCCGTCATCGCCACGGAGGAGCACACAGCCTTTGTGAGCGAGTGAGACAGAGAGAGAGAGAGCTAGGGAGGGAGGGAGAGAGAGAGACAGAGAGAGACAGAGAGAGACAGAGAGACGGAGAGAGAGACGGAGAGAAAGAGAGCTAGGGAGAGCACACCTTTATCTATTTAATATAGATAAAGTAAGAAATAATTCCAATGTGTACTATAGGACAGTAAAAAAAACTGTTTAAAAGGGGAGTGGTTAGTAAAATATACATAAAGAAAAAGAAAGAATGCTAATAGGTAACATAAGATAAGAATAAACAAGTTTAAATGATTTGTTATTGGTTGTGATCATATTCTAAAGATGTATGGATTATTGAAAATACAGCTCCCTTTCATGTGAGTGTTGAGAGCTGTATCCATCAATTCATGTTGTGCTCAAAGTGCACCAGATTGATGCATTTCACTTCAACATTTAAAAAAAAAATCTTCCATGCATGCTCATGAGGCGGTGAGAACCCCCCTAGAGGAGGTGAGGTCCACCCCCAAATAAAGCAGGTTAAATTAATTAAATTGCAAACATTTTCTTTTAGTAAACACTGCAAACGGGTCCCACAGACCCAAACAGCACACAAAGGTTAAAGGTCAGCATATAATAATGTTAAAATGTGCTAAATATATACACTGCAAAAAACAAAAAAAAGAGGAGTAAAAGTAGCCCTCGACTTGTTTTATTTTTTGAAAGTAGCCCTCACCCTAAAAAAGGTTGGTGACCCCTGAACTACAGTATGCCATGGTGGGTCTGTTGCTCAGAAACCAACGACTTGTGGTGAGTGTGAGTGTGTGGTTGATTGAGCAGTTATTGAGTAAACAGTAAGAGGTCCAGTATAGGATTGTTTTGAACGGACACTGCACTTGTGCCCAATAACTTGATGTGTTTTAACTGTCAAATGTGTTTCATACTTTACAAACGTGTTTTTGTCGATTAATGTTTCTTAGTGTTTGTTTATCCTCTAACATGTTGTTTTTTCACTCTGCATATAACCTGGCCGGGTTTTGTGCAGTGGTAAAGGGCCAGCTTAGTTTACATTAGAAGGAGAACAATAACACTTTCTTTGAACACAAATCGATAGTAAGACAATTTATGAAAATATAACTGGAACAAAACCAAAACCCACGTATACTCAACTCCCTCTAATAAAAAAATAAAAATATCTGTGACTCATATAAACATATTTCCTTGTGATATGAGCCGTGAGTGATGATTTTAACTTCATGATAGCCACTTTCTACAGTGTCATATATACCGGTAGTTTATAGCATCTTATTTCGGAGAGAAAATTCCAAAGCAAGACAACCACATGCAACCACGTCCATATGATCCTGCACGGTGACAAGTCACACTTGAGGGGTACCCAGTTCATTAAACTTAACACAATGGGGTTTGACCAAGCACTGGTATGTGAATAGTTGGGAGTGAGAACGTTTTGACAACAAATATTTACACCCATGTCATATTCTGTGGCATACAGTAAGTGATCACAGTCCTATACAATATAATTACATGAGGAGCTAGGGGTCCTTTAACTTTGGCTACCAGCCAGAACAGTCAGCTCTTTTCACTAAACAAGTTATGCTTAAGACATTGTTCAAAATCAGACCCGAACCAAACAGCAGACAACATTAACAACTAACTGGTGAAGAAAGTGAAATATTAAGCAAATTAAGACCCAGAGATTTTTCTATCAAGAGTTGGTGAGAAACCAAACCATAGTCAGAAGAAAAGTGAATGTTGGACTTAAGGGGGACACAAACATGGCTCAAAATAATATTGATATTTCTCATTGCCAAATAGATGTGTATTGTGCAGATGTTAGATGTTTGCCAAAAATGCGTCAAAGCCAGAGATTTGTTGAGGCTGCATATCACATTTAGATATTTTTCACTTTAGCTGCCAAACATCGACCAAAGCAGATTCAAGCTCATCATCCAACATCTAGCAAAACCAGATTATAAAACTGTTCACTTCGACCCCAATGCACAACATTCATTGCGTTAAAATATTTTACAGTATTAACATGTATGGATCTTATCCACTCGACCAGAGAATTGTCAGCCCACTTTTCCCTGACTGACGTTAACAGATGTATACAAATGTGCATTTAGGTGATGGACATATAAAAGCAAAGTGCGACTGACCTTCAGTTGCTAACAGCTACAACTCAGTGCTGTTTACTTCCTGTCCAAAGCTCACAGTGTAGCCTCAGTGTGTTTCATTGTGGGACAGTGTGGGCTTTTAAAAGCAGGCTTATCTTCCAAAGGATTACAATTGTTCCTCTTCCTTCAACTTGTAGTGCCTTTGGCTTATAAGGGAAGAGCTGCAAGCCCAACAATACAACACACAACTTAAACTAAAGTGGGCTGTCTCTTCCTCTTCGTTGTTTCATCCATTTATTCAATCATTTGGTGTGTGTGTCCTTCTGGGAATGAAGGCGTTGCTTGTTTCATCTGGAGTGTGTTCACAGATGAGTATGGTAGCATCAGATTGGTTCTTGGCAGGTTTAAAAAGCAAAGCTTCAGTCCTTTATTTCTTCCCAGAGGACAACAGTTCTGCCCTCACCTTGAATGTCTTCTAACCATGTGATTCATCTTGATCTTGATAACCCCCGAAAGACCCATCTATGTGCATAAAACACTATAATGCCGCACGTAGAACGTATTCATTAGCATTTCAATTTCCCCTCACCTTGAAGATAACCATAAAGCTTTAGAGCCACAGGTAAAATAATTTACCCTGAGCCTGGTAACCATCTCTACTTTTCAAAGATAAACGTATCTTGGTGGGTAGAGCAGAGAGACATCATAATGAGTGAGACTAATCCATTAAAGTTTCAAAGTGTGTCATCATAAAACACTGTACACACTGCTAAACCTTGATCGGTTTCGGCAAATTAAATGTTTGCTATAGTAAGGTCACTTCAACTGCTCTGCCAATGAGCGATTCAAGTTAAAATCACTGCGCTTAACATATACTTTCTTTCATTTACACCTCTTTTTACACCTCATTTTTTAAAGTTTTGATTATGACAACCTACGTGTGTCTATCTTTATACAAACAGCATCAGAATCATTGCCCCCTCCTAAAGACAAAAATATCTAAAGTTAACCAACCTGTGTGTGGCCTTCCTCTCCAGTGAAATGTATTAAGTGAGACAAATCCATTAAACTTTTAGATAGTCTGAATTTGAAAGCATTGCTCCACTGGGCACTAAGGGACAAAATATAGCCTCTTTGACCACTTCTGTGCTTTTTTTTCAGCTGCCAAACGGCTCGGGTGGCGGGTGCAGATGGTGCTGCTGGGAAAGCAGTCGGGCTGTGGATTACACTGAAGATTAGATTGGGCAGAGGCGAGGCTTCGTGTGCTCCAGCAGCACAGGGGCAGATTGAAGTCGCTCAGAGCTGTCGACATTTTAACCTCAGAAGATGCTCTCCCTGCTGCAGGAAAATTATGACCAGCCCCCAGCCTTAGAGCCTTATCTGATACAGATGTGACTGTCTGGGCTGTTTGTGTGTGTCTGTGTATACTGTGATGGAACAGAAACTTTGCAGACAGCATGCAAAGCTTTATGTCTTACTGGCAGTGGCTAAAGGACATCATCTTTCTCATATCTGCACATGTAGCTAAAACAGTATGGCAATGGTTTTGTTTATCTTTGGTAGTCACAAGGCTTGGTTAAGGTTTGCAAAATACCCTTATCGTTATACAACACAAGCCACGGATAGTGGAAAACAAATTCTGCCTCTTTTTCAATTTTTCCATCGACATTATTTGTCCGTATCTTTGTCGGGGTTCATCTGCACATTGTGATGAGGCTGTTTAAGTGTCCTTGACAAATACAAAATAATTTGTTTTGTAAAACATATTTCAGGCCCCCCTTTAAAATCCAAAGCTAAATCTCAAGGGGCTATCCTTTCAGTGAATTGAATATGAAGCCATTTCTGGTTTGTTTGTGAGTGTGCTGTATATTACAGGACTGTTCACATTGGCTACACACTGGATTCCCCTCCATGGCAACGCTGGAATCAAGAGTAGTTAGAAAAAACAAACACTGATTGTGGGGATGTGTTGGGGGCTAGTCCCTGCCATGAAGTCAGACACACTCTCCTGATATTTATCACTTCGCTCCCTGTTCTCACTTCCAACATGTCTAATACTGAAGTGCCCTTTGGCATGTGTATCCATTTTAAAATAACTCTAATGTGAACACAGCCATGCTATTATTAGACGCACGGAGCAAATGGTGCATTATATATAGTGGTTTGATGGTTGAGAGTGGAGGTGGATTGGTTAAGAGACAGCTGTTCATTTATTGTGTACAACTTAAAGTAAAGTTAAAGGGAAATGGAAACACTTTTCAAACTGCTTTCCATGCGACAATATTACCATTAGGAAATGTATTTATCTAGTCTATTTCCAATGTAAACGATCGAGATACGCGAATTTACTTTTTGAAATACGTGCCTAATGACCATGGGCGCTTCCATTGCTCCGGGACTTTTCCAGTGACGTCACTGATTGGGTGCGGCTTCCTGGGCCAAAGCTCAATAACAAACAACATGGCGTGCAATGCACCAGTAGTTGACATTACAAGAAAACGGTCGTCGTCAGGAGTTTATTGTATTGCCCCAGGCTGCACAAATGGATTTGATACAAAGAAGGAAGAAGTACATTTCCATAGGCTGCCACTAAAGGATGAGAAGCTGCTCAAAGTCCAGTCTGGATGCCTGGTTCAATACAAAACATTGGATTTGAAGCCAGGATCTGTTCCCACAATATTCGATTTCTCAACGTATGCAGTCGGGAACACCGACCGTCCCAGCACGTCGGCCGCGCAAGACAATGACAGTGTCAACAAACGTGAAGTTCGAGCCACCAAACGAGTTGCTTCAGCTGCCGAGAGAGAGGTAAATATTGCAGCACTACCAGATTACTAGCTCACACATGTATTTACTGACACAGTGTGACCTTATTAATTAACGCAATCGCGTCCAAACTAAATGGTAGCTATTATTATGACGCACAATAGAGAATTGGGGGTGTTCTATAGCTCAACTAATTAAACTGGCATACATCTGTCGAAAACAGCCCTAAAAAGGCTAGTATTGCTATTGATGGATGGTATTGCAGGACCCAGAGCGCACGGAGCACAGAGCGGACAGCAGATAACGGAATTGCAGTTGTATTGCTTATAGATTATCAGAACATTTCAAAGGGGACACAGCCCCATTGTATATTAACCTATGGATTAACTACATCATCGTTTGTATCGTTGTAATGCCATTGAAGACCAGTTTAGACCAGACAATGAGGAAGGTAAGCCGTTAGCCTGGCGTATGTTAGTACCTAGCGCCACTTGTTTTGATGTACGTTTTTGTGGATAACCTCGCGAGTTTGTATCTTTCAGTGTTGAGATGGGCACCGTTAGATTCTGTGTCTCCTTGCGATCATAAACGATGTGTTGGATGTGCGGCTAGGATAAGTAATAAGGGAGCTATCGGTGCAGTAATAGGTTAGCATTTTCGCTCGGGGCTAATTCAGAGGCTCACTGTTAGCATTGTGTTTTTTAAATTGTTTTATTCCGGATCGTATGCCACTCTATTCGACCGAATCGGTTCATAAGCATAGGCCATGGGATGCCTGGTAACTGTAGATGCTTCCACATCAATGTCATCTCCCGACGAATAGTCAAATTCATCGTTCAAAACGTCGATCTCATTGCAAAATTCCTCCATCGCTGCCATATCTGCTACGTTGTGTTGACTTCAGGTGGAGCGAAAACACAGCCAGTGACGTCACCATTTGGGACTCCCCTAATGGCAGCGGCCTGGTCCCGGAATTCCCCACCCGGCCGGCGGATAATTAATTTTCTTTTGGCGAGTAATATCATATACAATAAATATTACGATCAATATCCATTGTAAAATGAATAAACTACCGGAATATTATAACTGTAATTGGTGTTTCCTTTCCCCTTTAAGGTTTATTTCCCCTTCAGTTGCTAGTCACAAGTTCATATTAATTCCTTAAGTAGTTAACATCAACCACAACACCTTAACCCCAACCCTAACCATTTTCTAATCTTAACCAAGCTGTTTTGATGGCTAAACCTAAAGTTGACAATCCTTGACCTAACTTCACAAAGTGAGTTTAAGTATTTCAAACTTAACATCCTATTGAGTTTATTTCAAAATGACTAATTAATGACCAAATCATAAATCTGCCAGGTTATATTGGCTTTATCCATAAATTCTTCGGACTAGCCCATCCTTGAGAAATTGTTAAGACGCAAACTCCCAGTAAACATGTCAACATCATAACATAGTAAACTCACAAAAAGAAAACCAATCATGTGTCACTCAGCAGACACAATGCCTTTTAAAACGTTGGTTTGTGATACGCAATATGATAAACATTAGTCATGTAAGCACCCTCTTACTTCATTTCTGTGCTGTTCTAATGAGTAACTATAATTACAATTTTTGACATGCATTTCTCTTGTGAAACGACACACAGACAGAAGGATCCCTGGGAGGCTGGAGGCCTGGTTTGATTGATGGGTGAAACTCTCATTGTCAGCTCATTTGCTAAACAATTCTGCCTCCAATTTATTTATTTATTTAGTTATGCAGTCTTTGTTTATGTCCTCTGCCTCTCTCCCTCTCTATCGCTTTCCTTCTTGCATGTAATAAATGCTAATGGTTATAACAGGCCATTTTCAAATAGTAACGGTCCATGAGTGGGAAGTGCAGCTTCCATTAGTGGTATTTACAATGGCTCTCCTACAACAAATAAAGAAAAACTATTTAATTTCACATAATAAATGCTTCTCAGAATTGGCTGTTCGGTTTTCAGAGCATCCAAGCTGTAGTTTCAGCTATAAATAATAGTTCACCAATAAAATAAAATCACAAATAACTTCAAATGAAACAGCATTTTAGAAAATGTTATGTTGTTTATTTTATGTGCAGCCACCACTCATCCACTAAACTCATAGCAGCCCACATACTGCTAGTAAAACATTTGAACTGTAACACTCAAAAACTACCTTTGATCATTAACTGTCGCACAGTCAATGTGTTATTTATTATTACTGTATATAAGAGTTATTTTTCAAACAAACACAAGTTCCTGACTTACAACACTAAAGATCTCCATTTCTCTGTATTTAAGGTTCTTCTCCTTTTTTCTGTTTTTTTCCATCTGTTGGTATCCACACTTTGCACCTCTTTGCCTAGCTAGCAGTGATATGTATATATTTGCATGACTGTTTGATTCTTCCACCTCTGAAGTATCAGTAACGTGGCTGAAGTGTCAGTAACGTGGCTGAGATGGGATGCAAGAATGTATTCCTTGTTTAAAAGAATCAACAACGCTGACTTTAAGGAGTCTGGACGAAAAGGGTCCCTTGTTAGCCAACACACAGTTAAGCATTCACACATACTTCCAGAGGCGGCCGGGCCATAGGGGCGCTATGGGCGCCGCCCCCCCTCTTCCGACATGTTTGATTGTCATTAAAAATGTAAAAATAAATTAAAAAATATATTAAAAAAATATATATATATATATTTTTGTTGTTGTTGTAATGAACAAGGTAAATATTATATACGTAGTTGGTATCAGTCAAATGTATAATCTACAATAAAATCTCAATTAAAATTGTGTTACGATGTCTAAAGTTACTGATAAGTCACATGTTTCCTGCCTGGCCGCAGCGTGTATCATTACCCTCTCTCGTCTGGGCACTAAGAAAGGAGCCCTCAGCCAGTGCAGCAGCATCCAACACATTGCTGGCTGTTGTTATCTGTAAACTATGTCGCCGAAACATAATTTCAGCCAATCAGCATCGTCAGATCTGATGGTCATAGGGCGCCGATTTCAGCGCCCAATGCAGTCTGTGAGTTGTTTGGACTTGTGACGCTACAGTAGTTGATGAGGATGGCTGCGTCTGCAGGTGGAGACTCCGGGTGCTAGTGGATCGCCGGAGCTGTAGATTAACATTTAAATGCTTATTGTAGTTGTAAGTGCAATGCCTGTAGCACCATGGAGCATATGTGTGGGCTGGACCTGTATTTTACAGGAAAGGAGTGAGCAGAGGGTCGAGTTGTCGATTCTTGTTCAGTTTTCTGTGACTATCTTCCTCACCCTCATTTGAGTGTTACCAAAGCAACACTCAACTGTTCTGCAGTTTGTGTGCGCCTACTGTACTGTTGCACAGTTTATACTGTAGAAACTATAGGCGTGTTCACACCAAGTACTTTTCCCACAAAGGTTCCTGAGAACCAGGCCCGGTTCTACGGGGGTGCATAAGGGTGCATTGCACCCTCAGTTGAGTCGTTATGCACCCTCATTTGAAAAATGAAAAGTAAAAAAATGAAAAGTGAAAAACGTTACATTTTGCCTACTATTGCTAACAATAGTAGTAATAATAAGAAGAAGAAGAAGAATATAGTTGAAATAAAATAAATTGTAATTGTGGTTGAATAGCATTGTCTGCTGCATTTATTTTATCAATTTAAACGGTAAGTAACGTTATTATGTCAGGTATGCGTGACCTGTGCCGCTGCACATTCATCATCTGCAAGGTGCTTACACAGCAGTCAATGATGGATCAGAAAATGGTTAAAACAACCAGCCCTTATCGCCAGCAGCAACACCGCATCTACTGCAGGTAATAACAGTTCAGATCATGGGGACATTACCTTACTGTCGTGGACACTAACGTCCTCCCGCCCGACTCGCCGGCTTTGCCCGCCTCGCCCACAGAGGCGGAGCAGCCGCAGCCGTCTTCGTTGCCCCAAACACCGCCACCCCTCAGCGGCCCGCAAGTGCCAGAGGACCTCGGCAAAACAGAGCCTGCCCAGGTATATTTTAAAAAGTACCCAACTCGCCTGTACAGTGGGGTGAGGCGCTCATTTTGCAGCTCATCGTTTCAAAACAGAGATTGGCTGGAATATTCATGTAAAAAATATGCCATCTTCTGCCATGCAGGTAGACATTTCGGTTCAAGTAAGGCAGATGCCTTCACCACAACTGGCTACAACTGGCGCCATGCTCTTATCGGCTACGTGATAAGGGACTGGGAAGGCATGATCAAGCAAAGAGCACATAGATCCATAGATCTCTTCATGTTGCTCTCAAAGTGCACCAGATTGAACTTCAATATTTAAAAAAAAAAATCTTCCTGGGGGAGCATGCCCCCGGACCCCCCAGAGGAGGTGAGGACCCCCATAGAGGGTGTTAGGTACACTCCCCACTTAGAAAAATAGCACTTTACCACTGCACCCTCTCTAATCTCAGATGCACCCTTAGTCATTTTGTTCTAGAACCGGGCCTGCTGAGAACTACGATTTAGTTGCATTCACACCAAAAAGTCCCAGGAACTAAATTAGTTAGAGAGAACCTTTTTTACCCCCTTTTCAGTCCCTGCTAGAGAGCAGGGACTTTCGTGGGAGAAAAAGGTTCCTGTGTCTGATTGGCTGGGCGGAATGCAAACCACGCCCCGTCAAACTCCCAAAAACGTTTGTGAAGCCGCCATTTTATTATCCTCGCATTGCATTATTAGCATTAGCATTAGCCCAACGCAGAGAGACTAACTTATGACAACACAAAATAAAACATGGGAGCGGTGGAGATGAGGAGGTGTCGGCGTTTTGGCCGTTTACTCGGAAGGCTTCAGTAGAAGCTGCTGGGAGTCCCAGCAGCTTCTACTGAAGCCAGTCCCTAACTCCGGGGACTTATGTCGGGGATTTTGGGCGGCAGTATACGCCGTGAAGTTGTTTGCGGCCTGCCAGTAAACCCAAAGCAGAAGAAGAAGAAGTGACGTCAGCGGCTTCATTTGCCTAATCCACCCCCAGGAACTAATTTCTGGTGTGAACACGATCTGTACTTAGTTCATGAGAACTAAAGAGTTCTCAGGAACCTTTGTGGGAAAACTACTTGGTGGAAGATTCACTGAAGATTATGGATTATCTCCAGGGGTGCACATAACTTTTTTGCCCTGGTTCTCAAAGGAGCACCTGGAGATGTTGCTTGGTGCTCATCCTTAAAATGAAATAAACCGTAACTTTTGAGGGGGTCTTGACTTTATTTGCCAGACACAGGGCACTGAACACACATGCAGAGGTGAACACAAGACAACATTAGCACGACCAGTAATCCTATAAACTGTCATCACTACCCTCCTGACTGTTCTCCTCACTGTCTTCCTCTCTGTCAGACATGGTAGCTGTAGATGTAGGCCTACTACTTTCTCTCTGGTTGACTCTGCGAGTCAACAGCTGGTTTTGGGTCGAAAGTCTCTGTTATCATCTTAGACAAGTGGATGTAATCAAATAAGTATGTGAACATAACCAATAACCTACCATAGCCAATAACAAATGAATGTAACTTATTTTATTTGTGTTGTTCATTCATATCTTATTTTACCTTAACATTTATTTATTTATGCATTTTTTTTTTTTATCTCTCCAGTTTTAAAGGATATTTTTGGTTACTGTCCTAAAGTATACATTGGAATGATTTCACACCTGTTTATCCCAATAATTATAATAGATAAGCCAACATCCCCCATTTTCATCACTTACAGCGCCCATCGTACAGGGCAAATGAAACGTGTAACCGGGGTGAAAAGGGTGTTACATTTACTTAATTATGATTGTTGTTACATCAAGGCCGAAAATTAGGATGAGCCCCAACGGACAAAAATGTTTTTTTCCCTCCCAGAACTGCCAGCGCAGCGCCTCCACAGATCTGGCGCCCTAGGCGAACATCTATAACGCCAGTGCTACGTGCCGACCCTGAGTTCATATACAACTCGCAAATATCTTTCTCTCTCTCTCCTCTCTCCTGTCTTTTCTCTTCTCTCTCTCCCTCTCTCTCTCTCAATTTTGGTACGTAAATGCGCCTTTTTTCAAATGACCCGGTGCTCTTTTTTTGGCGGAGATGCGCATGCGCACCTGTGCACCAGTTATGTGCAGCCCTGATTATCTCATATTTTTAAGCCTCAATTTGTCCTCCCCCCCCTCTAACATCACCAGAAGTCATAATTTAAGGGGTCATTTCTCCAAAAAAAATCGGGGGAGCATCCCTCCGGACCCCCCTTGTATGGTTTGGTCACCATTTCCATAGCCCCACCAAAAATATTTTCCACCAGCCGCCACTGCATACTTCCAATGCTGTCGTTGTGTTTTGGCAGCATCCTCTGGCACAAGATTGGTTGTTATACCTACAGGTTATGACCTTGAATTGAGGGTTCCTGGCCTGAAACATGCTCTCTCTCATCTGTCAGAGATACGCTTTCCTGAGCTCACAAGTGTCTGAATCCTCACCTCCAGGCCAGACTTGAGCAGTGTCTGAGGTGCAGCAGAGCATGATGTAGACCCTCTCTGAAGACTGTGGAGAATTTGTTGTTGCAGTAGATTGATGAGGTTTATTTAGAGAGTAGCACCGTGGAGGCCAGAAAACAGAGAGAGAAACACCAAGATAGAGAAGGAGGGAGAAGAAATAAGGGAATTAGTTGCTTTATTTAAGAAGCGTAGGAGAATGGGAAGACAAGACATGTGAGACAAAGGATGGGTAAGCCTTAACATGGGCAAAAGCACTGGCAACGTCTTTAAAATGTTGCTAGGCAACTAATTCAATTACATTAGCTATTGGCAGTGAAAGACAAACAGTCAGCAACTGTTTCTTATGGAACACAGAAAGTCACCAACTTATTGGTATTCTTTTTTGTTGAAACAAATGGGCAAATGTTTACTTGCCTACCCCAAAAAGAAGCTAGTACCGTCTGCCCATATTCTGCTCATGCACACTGTGTGTATCAAACACTGTGAGCTGAATTTGAGAAACAAATATGATGCATCTTTCTGGTGCACAAAATATCTCAAAAACATTGAATTAATTAAAATAATGTCTGCTAATTCTTCATGGTTCCTAAAAAGACACATCACTTCGATTAAACTGTGCCCGATTAAGCAAGCATTATCTTTCTCCAGTCATATCCACACCCTCCCACATGTATGGAGACTTTCTTGAGCATATTTACACTCATCCTTCTGTTTGTTGGGGACCTGCAGATGGTGAACGTCAGTTTCTCTCAGAGAGTTTCTTTTTAGCTGTGAAGGAACAGGCCCAATCTGGACCAGGTGCTTTTTTTAAAAACTCAATCCTAACACACACTGAGCAGTTGTCAGCTCTCAGACTCCCAGATGGATGAAGCTGCGAGCATTTCCACCATCTACAGCTTTTCCAAGTATTCTAATTCCAGTGTACTTTATACATTTTTGTAAGCGTAGCTGTTTATTTCACTGCATACTGCTCTCTGTAGGATATCAAAGTCATTTTTTCCTTATACTGTTTTCCAATAAAGAACAATTCCAGATTATAAACAAGTGGGCTTTTTTTGGTTTTGACCAAAAGAGCTATCAGTTAGGTTTACATTATTCTTGCTAACTTAATTACTTATACATCACTTTGATCTTGCAACCTACACAAGAAGTCAAGCCAAGTACTAAACCCCTATATTAAAGCCAAAACTGTGAGTTATCAAGGGGTCCATAATGATCCCTGATTCTTCTTCCAGATAAGTTCTTCCAATACAAATGAAAATACTGAACATGAGAGTTATTGTAGCTTTTTAAGCAACATGTTCTTTAATTTCCCTGAGTTCTACTTCAGTTGATCTCCTGGGGTTTGTCTCAAATGTGTGAGCTTGTTTTGCAGTAAAAACATGATTTTATCTGTCTGGTGCTAACCTGATGTTTTTCCTTTAATGATGTTTTATCACTTTTATTCCCTGCAGTTCATCAGAGAGAGAAATGTTAATATACGCAGCATTTGCATAAAGGTTATATATATATTTTGATGATAATTATATTGCTGCACTTTTAGGGCTTTTCTTGCATTTGCATGGAATAAAACTCTCTCTCTATGTTAATATTGCATCATTTGCCCCATTATTCTCATTGAACCACAGGATGGGGAGATAGAAAAGGGAAAAGAAGGAGCAAGAGGGGAGTCATTGGAGTACATACATTATTTATCATATCCTACAGTGAAGAAGACAGCGCTGCGAGTGGGAACGAGAGCGGCCAGCAGTGCACCGCGGTGAATGCAGTGAATGCTAATGACGGAGCCGCATCTGCTGGAAGGTGCATCTGATTAAAATCATAAGTCATGGTGAACACAGCACAGGGGTGTTATCAGCAAAAACACACAGAAAGTAAGGGACGCCACATTGGGAAATAAAAGATACGTTTTGGGGGTATTTTTGGAGCTGTTGGAGATGAAAGATCTGATTGCTGATAAAAGAGCCGAGCCATTGATGTTGAGGAAGTAAGATAACACGTTTAATGGTCGTTTCTAAAATGTCTTAAAGAATCTCCAAGTTATTCCTTTGTTGGTTTTGCCTATAGAGTTTTCTTCAAGCTGATGAGGATTGGATGTACTGTATAATTTATGTTTTTTTTGTCACGGCTTAACACAGACACATTTGCATAGACAAGGTTAAGTGATTCTATGTGGGTAGTATCCCTCCACTGCTTTGGGATTTTAAGCTGCACACACTCTACCACATATATTTTGCACACAGTTAGTCTGTCAGAAATTGGGGACCTTTCCACAAGGATAATTAAGTTAACTCGATTTAAGTTGAATGAGTTCAGACAAGGACAGACCTCTTTCTGTGTGATTTAAGAGCCCTCGTTCCCAGGGGGACTGACGTAGGTGACATGATGGATTTATAGGATTTTCCAAATTATGCTTACTGATCCACTTCCTGCAACTTAAAAGATTGGTTGACTCAAAAAAGGATATATCCATAAAACCTGCACACTATACCCAAATGCATAGGGATTTTTTACCTGACGTAAATGTGCTTATGCTGCTAAAAGCAAAAAGGTTTACTATAATAGGTATAGGTAATATGCATTACTACAAACATGTTTTTTTTTTATGTCAGTAAAATAACCCTTCAATTAAACATATTAACCCTAACCCTTAGGGAAGTTTCACTTAACTAGCGAGATAATAATTAACCAACAAATCACATGCTGGAGTAACACAGTGGGCAGCCAATCATAAGTAAATCACAATACTCACAATATCAGCAGTAACTGACTATTTCCTAAAGGATATTATTGTTGTTTCTGAATGGTCTAAAAACGTTCCCCCTTTGGTGAAGCAGTTTATAGCCTTACATGGGAAGTCAAACAAAAGTTGTTGTAGAAAGACAGCTACAAAGCAACAAAAGCTTCCTATATTATGCGTTTTCTTCACTCAAATATATGCTCTGCCAACACAGCTAGCTTCACAATAACAATATTGCTAATATATCCATAGGAAATTCAATGAAATTCTTATTTTTTGTTAGATGTGCGGCAAATAAATAAGACCATAAAGTGTCGGGAGGCTGTGAGAGTCAGTGTACCTAATGATTTATGAGGTGCTGGATTTTTTTAGACAATATTATGATTTGTGTATTATAAACATCATATAAATATTTAATTTTGTGACATTTATCCTTAATACTTGGACCCCAGTCGATAGCCCACATTTCTGGGTCATGATTTACCAGAGTTGAATGATTTGTGCAGATTGACTCCACCAACATGATTAAATCCAGTAATCAAAGCACTCTTATTAAATTGTATTGATTTTGTCACAGAATTAAAGGCTGGTGTGACTGTAGCTGTATATGGTGTTAACAAAGGTGAAGACAAAATACGCACACAATTAATCTGACAAAGTTGGTACAACCCAGGTGAAGATTAATTACAACCCAGCGCCTGTGTGTAACTGCAGCCACTGTTGGAGCCGGACCACACCGCCATATGTACTCCACTTCCTGTTGAGCTGTCAGCGTTAATCCCCTGAGACTGGGGAGAGTCTGAGGGAGCAGATTCTAGAGTGTGTTTACTCAGCATCCAAAGTGCCAAGCTACAGTACAGTTTAGGTGTCTTCTGACAAAAAACAGATTGCATCTGGTCTGGTCTGGTTTATTTTAAATGATTGTCCTCCATTAGGCATGTCATGTTGTTCTATCCGTCATTAGTTTTACCCTACTAATGTCAGATTAAACATATTCCAATATTATAATAACAATTACTAATTATAATTATCATAAATGCATAAATGTACCCAGCCTGCATATATACAGGTACTGCCACATAGTATGTCCTCATATTTCAAGAGATATGAATATTTTAAGATTTTCTGTAAATGTTGTCACGCTGTTGCATTATTGGGGGAGGGGCTTCAGGGCGCTGCAGACTCGAGCATACCGCCCGCAGTGGGCCTCTACTAAGTGACTGCAGTTCACTTTCACATTATAATGAAGTTAGAGTGCACTGCAGTCTTGTATGGACTTCTGAAACATACAAACCTACTTCCATTACATTAATATCCTATAAGAGACTTATTTTGGTGAAAAAAAAGAAATCTATTTACTTAATTTGAACAGCATATTGCTGAACATTTGCAATGTGAGTATTGTCTCTAAGGTGAATAATAAACATCCACACTTACATGTATATTTCTTGGTTGACAGATTTCCGGAGTTCTTACTGACAGGGTAACTGCCAATATCTGCCATGTTTAGAGTTGCAGAACACAAAACTGCCTTTGCAAAACATTCAGGTTTCATGAGAGCAGCAGATATTGTGTGTGAAACCACCTGATGACAACACCTTTGTTACTCTGTATATATTTGTAAGGTAACCCTTTTCTGTCCTATCATTTTTTATTTATAATTTATTGGTTTCTTTTAGGCTTTTTACTTCACTTTACTATTCAGACTATTAAGGCAAGTAAAAAGTAAAAAAGTAATCTGAATATCAAAAAGCAAACACGTGTAATCCAAATGTCCAGTATGTCCTCATATGCTTTCCTAAGTGGCACATCTTGTTTTACTGTAAAACTTGGATATTTTTTCCCCCTGTATTTAAATTTTTATTATTTTATCTTTGTTCTGCATGCTGTTTTCCACTGTCAGAATAAGGTCTTGTTTTGTCCCCTTCTCTCCAGAGTTTGTTTCTGTAACAGTAATAGAAAAGAAAGGGGTGCAACAAGGCTACTTGTCCAACGTCAGCGGAAGAGCTAAAAACTGAGTTTTTCTGCAAAGCCGTGTTAAAATCTGCCTCCAAGCTACAGCAGAGGCACTTTGTCAGACAGAGCTCTGCACTGAGTAAAAGCGAGCGTCTCCCTGCTGCTACATGAAAACATTATCTGGTAATCTCTGCCCGTTGGCACAGACAGTTATTCATGAGCACTTAATACTCTTTTGGATCACCCTTCTGCTGGCTTTTCTTTTTATTATTCCCAGAGTACAAATGTGAATTGACTGCTGGCTGGGGTGATTGTATTTTTGATGGCTGCTATTAAACAGTTAAAAGGAACCCATTTTCAACTGGCTTTGTATCGTTCCAATGTATGAGGAAATTAATAAGCCTGGAGCACCCAACTCACCCGGCAACAAAAACACAAAATGCGACAGTCCTATACATTATCCAGGGTGTATTGAAAAGCAAAAAGGCAACCACCATGAGTAGAAATGTAAGAAAACACAAAAAAGTTAAATCCAAACATTATTCAGATGTTCTGTTTGGCACAAAAGCATTGCAGTAAAGGTGACTTATCTTTTTAAGTTCCCCCCTAACAGAGTTTCCACAGCAAACTGTCAATCATTAAGACATGATTTTGCAAAACATCAGATTTATTTTTCTTTAACAAGTCATGACCAAGGATGTTATCGTGTAACACCATCGATCTCAGCTTGTAGGAACCTAAACAAATCCTTAATTTGCATTCCTTGGCATGTGCCATGCAAATATGCAGCAGTAATGGATTCCCTTTGGATGGCAGCACATTTGACTCATTACTTTTGTCCAGGGGTCGGCAGTTATGCTGAGCCATTAGGCTTCAGGAAACAGCACATACAAGCCGAGCCATTATGTTTTCATTGTGTTGGCAGATTCTAGCGGAGTGAGCAGGCCTCTGCTGTCACTGTCTTCTCTAGAAATGGCACTTATCCAAGGAGGGGAGCTGAACCATCGTCTTCACCAGAAAGACATTTCCAACCAGACCTCCTCCTCTCGCTCCCTCACTGTCCTGTCATATGTTTACCTCTGCATGAGATTTACCTTTGCTTGCTATTGTTCTGGAAGGTTCCAGGCTGCACAGGCTCTCTGAGGCAGGCTGTAATTCAACAAGACTCTCCCCACAGTTTCCCCTTCCACAGTGAGTCATTTACTGTCTAATATTTACTCCATCAGAGGCAGCTGGTGCCAGTGAGGAAGATTTACTGTAGATTTAAAGTCCCTCTCCGCTAGCATTTCTCAGGCCAATTCTCTCTAATGACACACACTGTCTTCAACAAATCAACTTTTTACAGGCTAACACAATCGCCCATCACACTAAAGTTATGGGCCCTAGCAGTCTCGCCCCCTTTCCTCTGTTCCACTATCTTCTGTAATTCAATGCACTTTTTAATAGTGAATTCCTGTCATCCATCTTAATGAAAAGTCGGAACCTGTCCATGCCCATAATTCAAGATAAATGAGTATCTACTTCTGTAACAACAGCAAAAATATTAACAACTAATAAGCAAGTTATTCTTGTATCTATAGAAAAATTGGCCAATGTATTAAAAATCCCCCACTGACCTTAAAACCAGGCATTCCATAAAAGGTTAATGAAACTTCAGTAGTTTGAGATATAGGGGCTTGAAACATTTTTAAAGTAAAAACGAATTTATTGTAATATGTACATTTGCCTGTGATTTCAGACTTTCTTTTGGCAGCTCTAATTCAAAAAAGATTACTAGACCAATTACATTTAGTCAAGTTTAATAATCTAATGGATATAGTTCTTGATAACATTATTAATCCATTGTTCAAAGTAAAACCCAATGTAAATGGATAAAGTGTTATATTGGTAATGAGCTGTATATATTTAGCCATCAAAAACTTCTCCAGGTTTAGTCTCATGCTGTTTAAATTCAGAGTGTGTTTTCAAACAATGTAGAAAAATAAATGCAAAGCTTTATGCCAGCTATTTATAACAGTTGGTGGTGAAGTGTCAAGAAACATAGCAACTTTTTGTAAAAGGTAAGAAGAAGTCTACACATGGAAGTAAACAATCTATGTTTAAAAAATGTTCCAAAAGATTCTGCTTTACAAAAGCTTTATGAGGGAAGGAAATATATTCAACATGTTTAAAATGCCTAAGGATACAAAATGTGTGTTGTGAGAAACACTGAATGTGATTTGTTTGTTGTTGTACAAGAAAACTGGTATACCTTTTAAACCACACACTCTCCGGACAGCGCTGTAGTCTGGACAATGTTAGAAGCAAAAAATGTTTGGCTCGCCTGAAAATGATCTGAGGGTACAGCATACAGGAGCCAATTTAAAACGTTCTGAAAATTAGCTTGATGTCTTTGTATTCAGTCAGCATGCTGCTAATCACTTCATCAAAGCCTATACAGCATTACATGTCTGCCTCAAGCAAGGGCAGTACAATCTCAACTATCTCAATGGTGTGCCGAAAACAGCAAGTGAAACAGGATCCTTTAACTGCTCAAGTTATAATCTCTCATTAGGAGATCAAGGCGACACCATTTTCATTAGTGTAGAAAAATGTTTTAATTAACTGATGAATCCTGATATAAGAGCCTGCACCAACTTTTATTCGGACACTGAAATGTGCCGCCCGATAAAGATAAAGCAACACTTTCTCAGAATAAAGCAAACTATGAGTTTAAAAGAAAGCAAAATAAAATAAATTAAAAAAATAAAACTATAAGTTGCAAACAAATCATTTGTGTAATCATGTAAACTCTAAGTCTTTTTTCTTTGTTTTAACATAGGTTTTTGTTTGCAGTTCTTGTTTCTTCTTTCTCAATGATCAGACTTTTGCTCTCGCTGCAGCTTTCTCTTTTGCGCTCCCTGATTTTTTGTTTGAGATTCTGACACAAACCTTCAAGGTGGGCGGGACTTTCAGGGGTGCGTCCCCATTGGCTACTCAGTCTTTGAATGACAGCCCAGTCCTCCAACGATTGTACAGTGCAGGAAGTTGCGGTGCAGTAGCTGAGCGTGGATAGAACACCCCCAGAAGAACCAGCATTTCAATTATTATAATACTACAAGTGAAAATATATGCAAGTATTGATCATTTGTGTTGTTTGTGCTGTACTATACGGTCTGTTTCTTTATTGTGGTAAGTGAGAAGTAAAGCTGTGCTATGAAAGTTAGCTTTTGCTACCTTTAGATCCATAACAATGCAAGCTAAGTAGCCTAACAGTTAGCTACATAGCTAGCAGTGAGTGAGCGTTCAGACACCAGCACACACACTCAAACGGACTCGTGTGCCTGACTCTACCAACAGGCTTTCATGATTCTGTTTAGATATGCAAGTATAAGCCATGATAGCTTATTTTATTAACACGCTAATTTGATATGAAAATCAATGGAGGCTGACTTAACTTTGTAGGAAAACCTACCGTCCTGAGCTGTGTTTTATTTGTTAACTTCATATTTTTCATTTCCTAAAACATTTATTTTCCTCTCATATTAACAGTGTGGATCATTGAGACAGCGGGGTGTCCAGAGTCTTATCCCGTTTTCCCACTTCCTCTGATGGGACAGCACGGAGAGGGGGGGCATGAAGAAAGACCTGGGGCCTCATTTATAAAGGGATATACGCTCAAAAAATGGTGTACGCCAGTTTCTACGCAATGTTGGCGATTTATAAAATACTGACTTGACGGGAAAATGTGCGGACCTCCACGCAAACTCTAACCCATGCGTACGCACTAAGCACAAAAACGGGAGAGACGAGAAACTGCGACACCGCGTTGGCAGAAGGAAGAATGGAGAGAAATATGTGGAAATAATACCATAAATAAAATGTTACCTCTCATTTATCATATAGGAAGAATTCATTTTCAAACATTGATTAAATCCAATCTTAAAATGATTAAACAAAAGCCTGTTTGCGACTCCTCATTGCACACAAAAACATAACTTAAATACGGATATGTTATTTAAAACCACCTCAAATATGTTTTGTTAATGTTATGAAATGTTTTCTCATAAATGATGCGGTAAGCAGGAGGACAGAATTACGTCTAAACTGACGCCGTTTTGCATTTCTATAGGTTGTAGATACGAGCATGGTTTTATATACTATCACGTTTAATCGTGTTTTATGCCGTTTGCCAAGACTTGATACGTCGCTCGTAAAACACAGGAGGTATGGAAACTAAGAACACCATATGTGGTAAATTGTACAGCAAATATAACACGACACATTGGTTGTATTTCCTTTAACTGGTGGATATAGAGTTGTTGAAGGGAGGGGGGGGGGGTTGAGATGCACA
This sequence comes from Pseudochaenichthys georgianus, assembly GCF_902827115.2. Taxonomy (NCBI): domain Eukaryota; kingdom Metazoa; phylum Chordata; class Actinopteri; order Perciformes; family Channichthyidae; genus Pseudochaenichthys; species Pseudochaenichthys georgianus. The sequence goes on along the minus strand of NC_047516.1, from coordinate 7,956,963 downwards.
GGCTGCAGTGGAGACGCTGCGCAAAGCTGATCGACAGCTGGGACACAAACCACCAAATACAAAAACATAATTCAGATCCAGTCGTCATGACTCCACTACAAGGAAATAGTGCTGCTTGGTGATTTTAATTGGGACTGGTTAACTTTTAAAAACCTGTGTACCTCATTGAATTTTACCCAGATTATAGACAGTCCTACTCGCCCAAATATTAAGTCCCCAAATAAATCCTCCTTAATTGATCTAATTTTAACAAATGTTCCACATAAATACTCATCTGTGGGAGTATTTGCTAATGATGTGAGTGACCACTGTGTTGTGGCCACAATTAGGGACACTAAGGTCCAAAAGGTTAAACCACGTGTCATCACAAAGAGAGACAAAAAACACTTTGTGGAGCAGGGTTTTTTACATGATCTGTTTGATTTTGATTGGGGTAGAATCAATTTGTGTGCTGATGTAGAAACTGCATGGTCTTATTTTTATCTTGGTTTTATGAAAATTATAGATAGACATGCACCTCTGCGTAAATTTAGAGTGAAGGGACGAAACAATCCCTGGTTTTCTGCTGAGCTGTCCAGTCTCCTTCATGAGAGAAATAATGCTTGGGCTAAGGCTAGGAAATCAGGCTCAGAGGTAGAATGGCTACGTTTTAGGCAGCTAAGAAATAGCTTCACATCTGAAATAAAAAGTGCTAAATCAAAGTACTATTTGTCGGTTACCACAGAAAACCTGAATAATCCTAGGAAATTTTGGAAAGCCATAAAATCGATTTCCACTGGTGATATCCCAAATGAGCTACCTCCGTGCCTTACCACAGCATCTGGCACTATATCAGACAGGGCTACTATGCTAAATTGCTTTAATAAGCATTTTGTGTCTTGTGGCTCTCTGTTTGGCTGTGTGGCTCCTGTGAACGCTCCAATCCTTGACTCTGAACAATGTGGTCTGGAAAACCCTTTCAGTTTTACTCCTTTAACTGTTGGTATTGTTCATGAAGCATTATCCAAGTTAGATCATAGGAAACCGGCTGGCCCGGACAACGTAGAACCTTTCTTTTTAAAGATAGCTGCAGATTGTATTGCTCCTCCTCTTACTTCTCTTTTTAACCTCTCCCTCAGCACGAATACAATTCCAAAAGTATGGAAGTCTGCTTATGTCTTGCCTTTACTGAAAGGAGGGGAGGCAACTATTTTAAATAACTATAGGCCAATCTCTAAATTGTCAGTTCTGGCTAAGGTTCTTGAACGCTTAGTGAGTGAACAAGTAAAGGAGTTTTTATGTATAAATGATATCCTGTCTAAACATCAGTCAGGATTCAGAAAGAAACACAGCACCATCACTGCCACAATGAAAGTAGTAAATTACATTACTACTATTTTAGATAATAAGCAGAGTTGTGCAGCTCTGTTTATTGACCTTTCCAAAGCATTTGACACCGTTGATCATCGCATTTTAAAGCAGAGGCTACTCAGTATTGGCCTATCCAGCCTTGCAGTGGGGTGGTTTGTGAACTACCTCTCTGAAAGGTCCCAATGTGTTCATTTTTATGGACTGTCTTCTGAGTGGTTAAACATTTCTAATGGTGTACCACAAGGTTCTGTTTTAGGACCACTTTTATTCTCCATATATATTAATAGTGTAGGTGATAATGTGGATGAAGCTACTTTATATTTTTATGCGGATGATACTGTGATGTATTGTGCTGGTCCCACCATTAAGGAGGCTGGTGTTAAATTACAGGCTGTTTTTAACACTATTCAGACTCAGCTCTCTGAATTAAAGCTTCATTTAAATGTGGATAAAACCAAGGTAATGCTCTTTTCAAAAGCTAAAAAGACACCAGAGCCTGTTTTAGATATTGTAACTATGCAAGGAACAAAACTTGAAGTTGTTGCATGTTACAAATACCTTGGTATCTGGATTGATGATTGTCTCTCTTTTAAACTTCATGTCAATAACCTGCTTAAAAAACTGAGGGTTAGGCTAGGGTTAGGCTAGGTTTCCTCTCTTGACCTAACTATCAACATCGGCCCCTCTGTTGTTTCCCCGACTCAGACTGCAAGGAATCTGGGTGTTATCCTAGATAACAACCTGTCGTTTACTGCAAACATCGCTGCTACAACCCGCTGCTGCAGATACACGCTTTTCAACATCAGGAAGATACGCCCACAGCTGACCCAGAAATCGACGCAGGTTCTGGTCCAGGCTCTCGTCACCTCACGCCTAGACTACTGCAACTCCCTCCTGGCTGGTCTACCTGCATGTGCCATCCGACCTCTGCAGCTCATCCAGAATGCAGCGGCTCGTCTGGTCTTCAACCTTCCAACATTTTCCCACACCACGCCGCTCCTCCGCTCCCTCCACTGGCTTCCGGTAACTGCTAGAATCCACTTCAAGACACTGGTACTTGCGTACCATGCTGCGAATGGATCTGGCCCTTCCTACATCCAGGACATGGTTAAACCGTACACCCCAGCACGTGCACTACGCTCTGCATCAACCAAACGACTCGCTGCACCCTCGCTGCGAGGGGGACCCAAGTTCCCATCAGCAAAAACATGTGGGTTTGCTATCCTGGCTCCAAAATGGTGGAATGAGCTCCCCATTGAAATCAGGACCGCAGAAAGCTTACACACCTTCCGGCGCAGACTGAAAACTCATCTCTTTCGACTCCACTTCGAGCGATAGAATGACTAACAAAGAACTGCTAACAGAGCACTTATATACTAATAAAGGACTGGCTTATCTATAGCCAGTTGAGCAGCACTTGAAACGATTGGCTCTTTGAAACCTGATGTTCTTATATGATTCTGTTTTCCTCAAGGTTGTGTCTTCCTGGTCGAATGTACTTATTGTAAGTCGCTTTGGATAAAAGCGTCAGCTAAATGCAATGTAATGTAATGTAATGTTTCTTTTTCAGAAACAAGTCCTGTTTCTCGCTTGAGGCCAGGAAAAGGCTAGTCACTGTGACCTTTTTACCTGTGCTGGACTATGGGGATTTGTTGTATATGAATGCACCTGCCAATTACCTGAGCAAATGGATGCTGCGTATCACAGTGCTCTGAGATTTGTCACAAATTGTAAAGCGCTTACACATCACTGTACACTGTATACCAAGGCAGGTTTACCATCACTCTCTGTACGGAGGCTCAGTCACTGGTACACTTTTATCTATAAAGCTTTGTTGGGTAAACTCCCGTATTATATCTGCTCTCTGATAACACAGAGAGTTTCAAGCAGTTATTGTCTGAGGTCACATGATGTAGTCTTGTTAGATGTGCCAAGAGCAAGGACTGTCTTCGGTAAGACAGCTTTTATGTGCGCAGCTCCACTTGCTTGGAACAATCTTCAGCAAGAATTGAAACTGAGCAATCTCATTCCTCTGCATGTTTTTAAAGCTAGGCAAAATGAAATGCTTGCTGATACAATGGGCACTTGTAAATGTCTATAACTATGTATCCTGTAAATATAATGTATAATGTCCTTTATCGTTTTATGTTTCATGTGGAATCTATATGCTGCAGGTCTCCCTTGAAAAAGAGATCTATGATCTCAATGGGACCAATCTGGATAAATAAAGGTTTGAAATGAAAATGAAATGACTCCGGAGGGATTCCCCGATCATTTCTTACAGTCTCTCATCAAGGGGGTGTCTCCTGTCCCCGGTACAAACACACTGCCTGAGGAAGGCTATGTTTGTTTTTTTGTCATTAACCTTTTTCGGACCACTTATTTATTTATTTTGGTGACGATCCGACCTCCATGCTGCTACTCTGGTTCAAACTGCATCCACCAAACAATATGATTTATCTCGACCTCCCCAACATAACCAAAATCTGACGGTGTGAGATGTCTTTTTTAGCTGTTCTGTCGTCATTTCCTGCGATCTTCTTCATAAAGTCAGTCAAAATGAGTGAATGAATGGGCGTTTCTTTGACTATTTATAGGCAAATATGGGCGTTACGTGAAGCCCGCAAAAGCTGCACCGCATTTCGAGTCGGTTGTGATTTATAAAGGGAAACCGGCGTAGGAAGTGCTGTACGCACTTTCCTTGCCGGTACTCAATGTTTGGTGAATCGGAAAATGTCGGAACATTTCTGTACCTATTTTTTGGATTTCTACTACGTAAGCAACCTTCCCACGTGAATCCTACGCACGGCGTTATAAATGAGGCCCCTGCACCATCTTCGTCCACGCTGGGCGTTGTTATCACTTTGTCAAGGAGAGACTCTGAGGCATGAACTCAATTGCACGACTCAGATAGTGTTTTCAAAAAATAAAGACTTTACTGGAATTTAGCACAGTAATCAAAACAAGGAAAACAAATATACTCTTTCGAGGAAAACTAGCAAGTGATCAATGAGGTAGATCCGTGGGAAGTCCGTGAGGTAATCAGGAACGTGGGTCATAGTAAGACAACGAACTGACAATGAACAGGAGGAAGCTACCACAATATATACACAGGTAAAGGGGACACAGGTGGAAACAATCAGGGCGGGGAAAACAATCAAGGACGCAGGAGACAGAAGGGGGCGGGGAGCGTGGAGGCCTGAAATGAGAGGGATGATTAATTAAGGGAATAACCATAAAGCAAAGGGACATGACAAAACTAACATAAAGAATAAACTTTCACTATTAGTTTCCTAGACATGACACACTTGCTCAGTGTCATTTCATTTGACCAAATATCTTTACATAATACATTTAATAGATTTTATTATTATCCACCTTTTTGTTTTATGTCCTTTTATTTAAAACATTCTTTGAGACTTTATCTTCTGGTTCAAATTTCAAAAAATGTAATTTGTATAATCACTCTTTAGTCTTTATTCTACATGACAATTTTAGAAATTCCATTCAAATCTGTTGATTATTCATATCTTCCTCAGGAATAGTATGTCGAATTTTTAATGCTACATGTATATCAATCAATCAATCAATCAATCAATGTTTATTTATATAGCCCAATATCACAAATGTTACATTTGTCTCAGTGGTCTTCACAGTGTGTACAGAATATCAGTATGACAATACGACACCCTCTGTCCTTAGACCCTCACATCGTACAAGGAAAAACTTCCAAAGAAAACCCAGTTTTAAAGGGAAAAATGGGAGAAACCTCAGGGAGAGCAACAGAGGAGGGATCCCTCTCCCAGGACGGACAGACGTGCAATAGATGCCGTGTGTAAATTGAAAAGATAATACATTTGCAACATAGGTAGTCCAAATGTTTGGAAATGCATGTGTGTATAATAGGAAGATGAATCCACGAGGATATCCATCCAGGACCTATGATCCAGGACCACAGCCACGACTCAAGATCCAGCGCTCGCGATCCAGGACACAGGACCGCAGGATCATCCATGACTCCGGATCCCAGCGTATATAGACACCAAAAAGAAAGACATTTGGGGAAGCTGGGTTAATCGGAACATGAGTGTACACGGGTATAGACAGAGAGAAGGAAGAAGTAAGATGTCCCCCGACAAACTAAGCCTATATCAGCAAAAACTAGGGGCTGAATCTAATCAGCCCTAACTATAAGCTTTATCAAAAAGGAAGGTCTTAAGCGCACTCTTAAAAAACGGATAGGGTGTCTGCCGCCCGAACACAAACTGGAAGCTGATTCCACAAATGTGGAGCTTGATAAGAAAAGGCTCTGGCTCCCATTGTACTTTTAAAGATTCTAGGAACAACCAACAACCCTGCATTCTTGGAACGCAATGCCCTAGTAGGACAGTAGGGTATAATGAGTTCTTTAAGGTAAGATGGCGCCTGCCCATTAAGGGCTTTGTAGGCGAGAAGAAGAATTTTAAATTCTATCCTGTGTTCTATAGGGAGCCAGTGTAAGGCAGCCAGAACAGGAGTAATGTGGTCCCTTTTCCTAACTCTGGTTAGTACACGAGCCGCAGCATTTTGAATCAGCTGAAGCGACTTGATTGACTTCTTGGTACTCCCTGATAATAAAGAGTTACAATAATCCAGCCTAGAAGTAACAAATGCATGGACTAGTTTCTCTGCATCGTTTTGAGGCAAGATATGCCTGATTTTTGCAATGTTACGTAGATGGAAGTAGGCGGTCCTTGAAATTGATTTTATGTGGGCGTTAAAGGATAAATCCTGATCAAATATAACACCAAGATTCCTTACAGTCTCACTGGAGGCCAAATTAATGCCATCCATAGTTAGTATGTCTTTAGATAATTTGTTCGTAGATTCTTCGGGCCAAGTACAATAACTTCAGTTTTGGTCGTGTTTAACATCAAAAAGTTTAAGGTCATCCACGTTTTTAAGTCCTTAAGGCAGTCTTGAATTTTATTTAGATGATTAATTTCATCAGGCTTGATTGATAAATATAGTTGAGTATCATCCGCATAACAATGAAAGTTTACAGAATGATTCCTTATAATATTGCCTAACGGAAGCATATATATAATGTGAACAAAATAGGTCCGAGCACTGAGCCCTGTGGCACTCCATGGCTAACTTTGGTTTGCGTGGAAGATTCATCGTTAACACGTACAAACTGAGAGCGTTCAGATAGATAGGACCTAAACCAGCCTAAAGCCGTTCCCTGTATGCCAACTAAGTGCTCTAGTCTTTGCAATAGGATATCATGGTCGATAGTATCAAATGCAGCACTAAGATCGAGCAAAACAAGAATAGAGACAAGTCCCTTGTCTGAGGCTATTAGAATATCATTTGTGACTTTAACCAGAGCTGTCTCTGTGCTATGATGTGTTCTAAAGCCAGACTGAAAATCTTCAAATAAATCATTGTTTTTTAAGTAATCACACAACTGTTTTGCGACCGCTTTCTCAAGAATTTTGAGAGGAACGGAAGATTAGAAATAGGTCTATAGTTGGCTAAAACCTCTGGATCGAGGTTGTGCTTTTTAAGAAGCGGTTTTATCACTGCTACTTTGAATGATTGTGGAACATAGCCTGATAATAAAGACATATTCATAATATTTAATAAAGAAGTGCTAATTAATGGAAAAACTTCCTTCAACAGCTTAGTTGGAATTGGGTCTAACATACACGTTGATGGTTTAGAAGAGAGAATCATTGAATGTAATTGTTCAAGGTTAATGGCTGAAAAGCATTCTAGTTTACTATCTAGTGTAATATTAGAACTTACGATTCCGGGAGCTGTTGATAACACTATACTGGTCGAAGGCAAGAGGTCATTAATTTTGTTTCTAAGAGTAACAATTTTATCGTTAAAAAAGCACATAAAATCATTACTACTGAGTGCTAAGGGAATAGAAGGCTCAATCGAGCTGTGGCTCTCTGTCAGCCTGGCTACAGTGCTGAAAAGAAATCTTGCATTATTCTTATTCTCATCTATTAATGAAGAGTAGTAGGCTGCTCTCGCTTTACGCAGTGCTTTCTTATATTCATTGAGAGTAATATGCCAAATTAAACGAGATTCTTCAAGTTTAGTGGAACGCCATATCCTTTCAAGTTGTCTAGACTTTTGCTTTATTTTGCGGGTTCGGCATTATGCCATGGAGCTAATCTATGTTGTTTTATTTTCTTCTTTTTCAAAGGAGCAACAGAATCTAATTTTATTCGCAGCGCATCTATAGCACTATCAACAACATGATCAATTTGGGGTGGTGTACATTTTGTATAAGTTTCCTCCCCTACATGTAGACATGCTATCGAGTTAAGTATTGGTTGAATCTCTTCCTTAAATGTGGCTATAGCACTAACAGATAGGTTTCTGCTGCAAGAGCTTTTGACTAATGCTTTGTAGTCTAGTAACAGTACTTCAAAAGTTACTAAGAAATGGTCGGATAAAGCAGGATTATGCGGTTCGACTAATAGTTGCTCAATTTCAATACCATAAGTCAGAACAAGGTCGAGAGTGTGATTATAACAGTGGGTTGGTTTATTTACACTCTGACAGAAACCAACAGAATCTAATATAGAGTTAAATGCAACAGTAAGGCTATTTTTATCATCGTCAACATGAATATTAAAGTCACCTACGATAATTACTTTGTCTGTTTTAAGAACCAAAGTTGATAAAAACTCAGAGAATTCTGATAAGAATTCTGAATAAGGACCTGGTGCACGATACACTGTAACAAATAAGATTGGCTGCAAAGTTTTCCAGGTCGGATGCGTAAGACTAAAAACGAGGCTTTCAAAAGAGGTATAATTACATTTTGGTTTAATATTGATAAGTAAACTTGAGTCAAAGATTGCTGCAACTCCACCTCCTCGGCCCGTGCCTCGAGCAATATGAGTGTTGACATGGCTGGGTGGAGTGGCCTCATTTATGCTGACATATTCTTCATGTCTCAACCAAGTTTCAGTGAGACAGCATATATCAATATTATAATCTGATTTCTATAATCGGATTTCTACTACGTAATGAATGAATGAATGGGCGTTTCTTTGACTATTTATAGGCAAATATGGGCGTTACGTGAAGCCCGCAAAAGCTGCACCGCATTTCGAGTCGGTTGTGATTTATAAAGGGAAACCGGCGTAGGAAGTGCTGTACGCACTTTCCTTGCCGGTACTCAATGTTTGGTGAATCGGAAAATGTCGGAACATTTCTGTACCTATTTTTTGGATTTCTACTACGTAAGCAACCTTCCCACGTGAATCCTACGTACGGCGTTATAAATGAGGCCCCTGCACCATCTTCGTCCACGCTGGGCGTTGTTATCACTTTTTCAAGGAGAGACTCTGAGGCATGAACTCAATTGCACGACTCAGATAGTGTTTTCAAAAAATAAAGACTTTACTGGAATTTAGCACAGTAATCAAAACAAGGAAAACAAATATACTCTTTCGAGGAAAACTAGCAAGTGATCAATGAGGTAGATCCGTGGGAAGTCCGTGAGGTAATCAGGAACGTGGGTCATAGTAAGACAACGAACTGACAATGAACAGGAGGAAGCTACCACAATATATACACAGGTAAAGGGGACACAGGTGGAAACAATCAGGGCGGGGAAAACAATCAAGGACGCAGGAGACAGAAGGGGGCGGGGAGCGTGGAGGCCTGAAATGAGAGGGATGATTAATTAAGGGAATAACCATAAAGCAAAGGGACATGACAAAACTAACATAAAGAATAAACTTTCACTATTAGTTTCCTAGACATGACACACTTGCTCAGTGTCATTTCATTTGACCAAATATCTTTACATAATACATTTAATAGATTTTATTATTATCCACCTTTTTGTTTTATGTCCTTTTATTTAAAACATTCTTTGAGACTTTATCTTCTGGTTCAAATTTCAAAAAATGTAATTTGTATAATCACTCTTTAGTCTTTATTCTACATGACAATTTTAGAAATTCCATTCAAATCTGTTGATTATTCATATCTTCCTCAGGAATAGTATGTCGAATTTTTAATGCTACATGTATATCATTTTCTCACAGGATCAAGGCAAGGCAAGGCAAGTTTATTTATATAGCACCTTTCAGCACCAGGCAATTCAAGGTGCTTTACAAAAATGAAAGACATTCAGACAAAGGCATTTAAAAACAGTAAAAGATAATAAAAGAAACATTAAAAGAAAAACAAAAAATGAAAGACATTAAGAAAATGGCATTTAAAATCAGTCATTAAAAAAAAAGCTAATAAAATAAACATTAAAAGATAAAAGTTACAGTGCAGTCAAAGATATGAATAGTTCAATTATTTCGGTTCTTGATTTTTAAAACCTACTCTGCTTTGCGTTCCATATCATTACATTACATTACATTACATTGCATTTAGCTGACGCTTTTATCCAAAGCGACTTACAATAAGTACATTCGACCAGGAAGACCTTTATCTTCACAACCTTTATTAGTATATAAGTGCTCTGTTAGCAGTTCTTTGTTAGTCATTCTATCGCTCGAAGTGGAGTCGAAAGAGATGAGTTTTCAGTCTGCACCGGAAGGTGTGTAAGTTTTCTGCGGTCCTGATTTCAATGGGGAGCACATTCCACCATTTTGGAGCCAGGATAGCAAACCCACGTGTTTTTGCTGATGGGAACTTGGGTCCCCCTCGCAGCGAGCCGTTTGGCTGATGCAGAGCGTAGAGCACGCGCTGGGGTGTACGGTTTAACCATGTCCTGGATGTAGGAAGGGCCAGATCCATTCGCAGCATGGTACGCAAGTACCAGTCTTGAAGTGAATTCTAGCAGTTACCGGAAGCCAGTGAAGGGAGCGGAGGAGCGGTGTGGTGTGGGAACATTTTGGAAGGTTGAAGACCAGACGAGCCGCTGCATTCTGAATGAGCTGCAGAGGTCGGATGGCACATGCAGGTAGACCAGCCAGGAGGGAGGGAGTTGCAGTAGTCTAGGCGTGAGGTGACGAGAGCCTGGACCAGAACCTGCGTCGATTTCTGGGTCAGCTGGGGGCGTATCTTCCTGATGTTGAAAAGCGTGCATCTGCAGCAGCGGGTTGTAGCAGCGATGTTTGCAGTAAACGACAGGTTGTTTAATCAAAGTCTTTAAGTGTTACCTGAACACCCCGTGTTACCAAAACACTATTTTTCACCCGTCGGTGATGTGATACTTGTTCCTCAGTACAAATCACCCAAAAACTGATCGTAAACCCTGGCTACGATGGATATCTCAAATATCCTACTTTCGAGCAGTCCCTCTCATAAATGTCATGGAGTTTCAGACGGTTTTCACCATGTTTTGCTCGCATGGCATCTACAATCGGACCCTCAAGAGGGTGTACTAGCCCCCTACTCTGCTTTGCGTTCCATAACAAAGTCTTTAAGTGTTACCTGAACACCCCGTGTTACCAAAACACTATTTTTCACCCGTCGGTGCTGTGATACTTGTTCCTCAGTACAACTCACCTAAAAACTGATCGTAAACCCTGGCTACGATGGATATCCCAAATATCCTACTTTCGAGCAGTCCCTCTCATAAATGTCATGGAGAAATTAATTATGTTTAAATTTAAAACATTAAAAGAAAAAATACATGGATAAAAGTTACACTGCAGTTCAATTAAAAGCAGCGACAAAAAGAAAAGTCTTCAGCCTGGATTTAAAAGTAATCAGAGTTGCAGCGGACCTGCAGGTTTCTGGGAGTTTGTTCCAGATATTTGGAGCATAATAACTGAATGCTGCTTTACCATGTTTAGTTATGACTCTGGGGACAGAAAGCTGACCAGTCCCTGAAGACCTGAGAGATCTGGATGGTTCATAATTTAGCAGGAGGTCAGAAATGTAATTTGGGCTTAAACCATTCAGTGCTTTATAAACCAGCAGCAGTATTTTGAAATCTATTCTTTGACACACATGAAGCCAGTGTAAAGACTTCAGAACAGGAGTGATGTGATCCACTTTCTTAGTGTTAGTGAGGACTCGAACAGCGGCGTTCTGAATCAGCTGCAGCTTCCTAATAGATTTTTTAGTGAGACCTGTGAAGACACCATTGCAGTAGTCGAGTCTACTGAAGATAAAAGCATGGACAAGTTTTTCCAAATCCTGCTGTGACATTAGTCTTTTAATCCTAGATATATTCTTTAGGTGATAGTAGGCTGATTTAGTAACTGTTTTAATGTGACTGTTGAAACTCAGGTCAGAGTCCATGACTACACCTAGATTTCTGGCTTTATCTGTTGTTTTGAACTTTGCAGACTGAAGCTCAGCGCTCACTTTTATACGTTCTGACTTGGCTCCAAAAACCATTACCTCAGTTTTATCTTTGTTTAATTGGAGAAAGTTCTGACACATCCAGTCATTGATTTGTTCAATGCACTTACTCAGTGTTTGAATTGGAGCATAGTCTCCTGGTGAAATTGTTACGTAGATTTGTGTGTCATCTGCATAGCTATGGTAACTTATTTTGTTGTTTTTCATTATCTGAGCCAGTGGGAGCATGTAGATGTTAAAGAGAAGAGGCCCCAAGATGGAGCCTTGAGGAACCCCACATGTCATATTTGTCAACTCAGATGTGCATGTACCTATAGAAACAAAGTTGTTTCTGTCCTTTAGGTAGGATTCAAACCAATTTAGAACTGTTTCCGAAAGTCCCACCCAGTTTTCCAGTCGGTCTAGTAATATGCTGTGGTCAACAGTGTCAAACGCAGCACTGAGATCTAATAATACTAACACTGAAGTTCTGCCACTGTCTGTGTTTAAGTGGATGTCATTAAAGACCTTTACAAGAGCGGTCTCAGTGCTGTGGTTTGGACGAAAGCCTGACTGGAACACATCGAAACAGTTATTTAAATGCAAGAAATTACTCAACTGTTGAAAAACAACTTTTTCAATGATCTTACCTAGAAATGGGAGGTTTGATATGGGCCTGTAATTGTTAATTACTGAAGCATCTAGATTATTGTTTTTTAAGAGCGGTTTAATGACTGCAGTTTTCAGGGCCTGTGGAAAAATACCTGAGTGAAGAGATTTGTTTACTATATGAAGTAGATCTGAGGCATGCAAGGCAAAACATCTTTGAAAAATCCTGTTGGAATAATATCAAGGCAGCAGGAGGAGGATTTCAGAAGTTGTATAATGTCCTCTAGGTTTTTATCATTAATCTGATGGAATTGTGTCATGGTGCTTGAATTGTTATTAGTTGGACACAGAGACAACACATTGCTGTTCCTGATGCAGAGGCACTGACTGCTTGTCTGATTTTCTGAATTTTGTCAGTGAAAAAGGAGGCAAAATCATTGCACGCCCTGGTGGATAGAAATTCAGAGGCTACTGACACTGGGGGGTTAGTTAGTCTGTCGACGGTAGCAAACAAGGCACGTGCGTTGTTTTTGTTTTTGGTAATGATGTCAAAGAAGAACGATTGTCGTGCATTTTTCAATTCCAAATTATAAAGGCCAAGTCTCTCTTTATAGATTTCAAAGTGAACCTGGAGATTTGTTTTTCGCTACCTGCGTTCAGCTTTTCGACATTCTCTTTTTTCTGTTTTCACGGTCATGGCCTTTCTCCATGGAGATATTTTCTTGCCAGACACTTCCTTTACCTTAGTTGGAGCAATGGCATCTATAACATTTTTAATTTTTGAATTAAAATGATCTACTAGCTCATTTACTGAGATGTTAGCAGGGGCAAGTATGGAAGAAAAATTCTGAGTAAACATTTCCCTAGTATTTTCAGTTAAATATCGCTTTGTGGTTATCTCTTTTGAACATTTTTGTGAACAGAAATAGAGCTCTCAAAGAAAACACAGGAATGGTCAGAGAGTGCAACATCAGTCACCACAACCTTAGAGATATTCAGACCCTTTGAGATAATTAAGTCCAGAGTGTGCCCCTTATTGTGCGTGGGCTCTGTCACATGCTGAGTCAGTCCATAGCTATCAAGAACACAAAACAGTTATTTTGCCCCTCTGTCCTGGGGGTTGTCAACATGGATGTTAAAATCACCAACAATGACTAGACGGTCAAAGTCAATACACACTATAGACATCAGTTCAGTAAAGTCATCAAAAAAGCTTGCACAGTATTTGGGTGGTCTATAGATATTTAGGAACAGAGCTCGAGAGGAGCATTTCAGCTGAAGGGCGATGTCTTCCTGCATTGAAGGGAATCATTGAACAGAATAGCAACTCCACCCCCTTTGTTATGCATTCTCTCCTGACTCATAAAACTAAAGTTGGGAGGGGTTGATTCGATAAGAACAGCTGCACTGTTATTTTGTTCAATCCAAGTTTCTGTTAAAAACATAAAATCGAGATTGTGCTCAGTGATAAAATCATTGATTAAAAATGTTTTTCCTGCCAAATACCTGACATTTAATAAAGCTAGTTTAAGTTTGTTAAACATACTATCAGTCATGTTTTTTGTAACAAGCTGTGGCTGACATGGAATCAATGCTAAATTAGATAAACTCACACAAACGTTTGAGCGCTTCCTGTTTCTAAAATGATTCACCGCTCTTAATCTATTACCTATCAACACAGATATCGGCAAAGCTATAGGCTACTGTATAAGCTATAGAATGAGACAACACCGTTGTTATCCATTGTGTATGAATGCTTCAGCTCTTCAGACCACCATGGTAAGATGTGAGCATGTTCCTAATTGTGTTGGTATGCAACCTAGGTCTCGTCTGTTTAATAAAGCAAATCTGCCACTTTTATATTGTAGAATTTGTTAAATTAAAGCAGTCTTTAATTGTTTGTCCTAAACATAGCAATATATGCTTTTGAAATGTAACATGTATTTGAAAAAATAATAGTATACAGTGTGTATCACCTTTAGCTTGAAAATACATAGATTTCTTTTTTTAATATATAAAAAAAAAAAATAGACAGACACTTTATCAATCCCAAATTGGGAAATTATTTAACATCAGCAGTGTGTTCAGGTATTACAATATTTAAAGTTGGAACAAAGTATAAACTACACATCACAAGTATAATGCACAGCAATCCATAAGATAAATCCGATACGTTCATGAAAACTCCCCAGGAGACACCGACACTAACGTGGCCGAGTGGACTCCGGAGTTTGCTGCATGAGTTGCACTGTATGATCTGTGGTGTAGTGGGCTGTCACTCAAAAACTGAGAAGCCAATGGGGACACACTCCTGAAAGTCCCGCCCACCTGGGATGTTTGTCTCAAAATCTCACACAAAAAATGAGGGAGCGCAAATGAGAGAGCTGCAGCGAGAGCAAAAGTCTGATCATTGAGAAAGAAGAAACAAGAACTGCAAACAAAAACCTATGCTAAAACAAAGAAAAAATACTCATAGTTTACATGATTACACAAAGGATTTGTTTGCAACTTATAGTTTTATGTTTGAAATTTATTTTATTTAGCTTGACTTCGTTTTTTTTTCTTTTAAACTCATAGTTTTGCTTTATTCTGAGAAGGTGTTGCTTTATCTTTATGATACAAAACTAATCCCATACAATACCAGATATGTGCAACCCAAAATAAATATAAATAGGAGGTCTGCTCTTCAGCGAACGTCACATCGCTGCTTTATGAATCCCATAATTTCCTCGCCAAATGCCATTGTTTATATCCTTTAACCCGGAGCGGCCTGCCGGGGATCCACAAGATCAGAGAGCCTCAGTGTTGGGATCACTTCTGTAGCTTTCTGATGCCGTAAGCGGAACATCAAGGACATCAGTAGGAGTCAAGGTGACTTACACCATGCAGCCGCCTCAGAAACATCCCTGCTGAGAACACTGCATTGTTTGCAGATGAAGACAGTGACAAAATCTCATCGGTGTCCGGTGCTGACATCTGTTCTAAAAGCTCACATACTGTTGGTGGCCCCCCTCCCCACAACAATTTAACTAAAGCAGTTGAGCCTCACCATGGTTTTTACAGCCAGGCTCATCTTTTATCTAGCCCATGCTTCCAGACATCTGGCAGTGTGTTGAGGTGTCCTGGTCGAAGTGCTGGTGATTTTCTCACTGATGTGCGCGCGATATTGTGGTTGCGACAACGTGTACAATCGTCTTGCTGAACCCACTGTACCCATAGTCCAGTATAGAAAGCTGTGTGAGTTAGAAAAAGTGTTATAGTGTTGTGACCCTAGATCTATAAGCTAAGACAGAGCGCTCTACCTTGGCGCCCCTTCGCACTTATGACACTCAATGAAGAGGGTGTAGAATAACACTTTGGGTTCTGCATGTATTTGGGTAGGCTCAACATGATTGGCTAGTAGCCTTTATGCAAATTTGATTGGGCGAATGCGTGGTTGTGATTGAAGAGTATTACCAGAAGAGTCCAATAGAGGGCTCAACTTGTGCTCCAAGAAATGAAGCTCAGCGCAAGTTCAGGCAGGAAGACCTATCACTCCGTATTGCTCGTCATGGCAATACTCGCTCCCTCCACTGGATGACAGGGAGCGCCACTCCTTAGCCAACATATCACTTCCCTCCATTCACAAGCCTAATTATCGCACCTGTTAATCCCTCTATATATGCTCTCCCCTTTTCTATCAGCTGTCTTCCAGGTGTCAACGCGCATGCAGCAGCAGGGCTTAGTCCCAGCTCCAGGCATTATTCATCAGCTCCGCAGTCTTGCGGATTAAGCTACAGACGGCGTCCCCCAGTCGGCTAGCGGGTCCAGCCGGCCGCCCCGCAAACCCGGACGCGGGAGGAAAAGACAAGGAAATCGGGCTCCACGGAAGTTCCTCTGGGTTTAATGGGAATGGGCTTCTTCACGCAAACAATTGACGCACGCCTTCAGTCTCTCGAGAGGGCATCACTGGCTCAAATGCGGCGCTTCCGGCTTCACGCGGAACGGTCCTCATCACAGGCGAAGCTTTACCCATTCTGGCTTCAACCACAACCCCTCCTGCAGGCAGGGGTTAAGCTACATCCCATTGAAGTTACTTCCTCCTCCTGCGCCTCACCTCTAAAACAGGCGTCAGGGTAGCGCTGGAAAAAGGCAGTTGCAACAAATTCACGAGATGTTTCGTTATATTGTTATGACATTTGGGTCATGCAGAACGAGATCACTACCTTTTAAGAGAGGGGCGTGACGCGTGCATGTGTGTGTGGGTATGGTAGAGCGAGCGAGCGGGATACATGTTTTCTAGAAGTAAACAAGGCAGCAGAAAAAGGAAGGTCTGTGATCTTGCGAATCTATCTCGCGAAACAGAAGAGCTAAATAAATGCAACGACCTCCCAAGAAGAGCTCGCCTCTCTCCAGTCTTTCCGATAAAATGGGTTATTGAACCCGAAGCGTGTTGCTTCTGCTGGGAGACGACAGAGAGTCAACCCCCCCCCCCCGTTTCCACGACTACGGTCTGGGAGCCGACAGGAAATTCAACACTATACATTTCTACCTTTAGTTCAGGGTTAAGGTGAGTTCCAGGCAGTGTTGGGTGTAACGTGTTACAGTATGGAGTTTCAGTAACGTATTACTTGCGTACGAAGAACGTAATGCATTACTAATGCAGTTCGGGTAATTACTACCCATTACAATGCTCAGTAACTAACGCAGTTTCAAGCTTCAACACAATATTACCTGAAATGAATGGTGTTTCGTAGCTTCTTCTCCTCAATGACAAGTCGCTGCACATTATCCTGTTTATAACACGACCAGACACTAAATAAATTAGTGACTCCCAATATTAATTTAATGATTATTGACTAAATGATCGTATTTTTCTCTTTTTTCTTCCCCACTAAGAAATGTTCCGTTTCTCGGTGCACCAACGGCTGAATCTGCAACAACATCTCCTCGGCAGTAGGGTGCAACAACTAATCGACTTAATCGATCAAAATTGATTACCAAATTAGTTGCCAACTTATTCAGTCGTCGATTCATTGGTGATGTCATCACGTGTGTTTTACGCGCCGTTAAGCTCCAACGTATTGGTCTTTTATCGGTTCCGGAGACATCTATAATAGGCTATATGTCATGTATATTGCTAAAAAACGAAAATCGCAACGATTCCCTGTTCTGCCCTTATAAATCCATGATCAAATTCTGCATCTTAGACCTTTCATTAATCCTCTCTCACCACTATTTCTTATTTCAGGGGATATTCCCTTAACTCAACTCCAGTTCAATTACTTAAAGCAAGTTCTCATTAGATCCGGCTTATCGCCCCAATTATTCTCGGGGCATTCGTTCAGGATAGGCGCAGCTACCTCCGCTGCTAATCAAGGCGTCTCATCCTCATCCCTGCAACAACTCGGACGATGGTCCTCCTCTGCCTTCACATCCTACATCCGCCCGGACATCAGTGCCGTGCTGGCTATCCAAAGGTCCCTCAAACACTAAAAGATGGTAAATATACCTATAACTGGTGTGGTAACACGTCAGCATGTATACGTGTCTACGGTTCCGTATCTGTCAGGCTATGACTCCGGATCTGCGTATGCTAATCCTGCAAGTGCAGGTTGCGGACGTGGGTCCGCGTCACGTTTAACCCTGCGGGTGCAGGTTTGCGGACACAGGTCCGCGCTTAGGTTTAACCCTGCGGGTGCAGGTTGCGGACACAGGTCCGCGCTTAGGTTTAACCCTGCGGGTGCAGGTTGCGGACACAGGTCCGCGCTTAGGTTTAACCCTGCGGGTGCAGGTTGCGGGTGCAGGTTGCGGACACAGGTCCGCGCTTAGGTTCTAATCGCCAAAACATCATTACAGTTACTTGTCGTAATTCGTCAATCACTATTCCCGCATATCATGTGTCCCGGTAATAAACATGTACTCATACATCACGTCTCTCCTGATTGAAATGTAGCTCAGCGTAAGTTCAATCAGGAAGACAACATCATCGGGTGTCACACGTTATCTCAATAAGTGATCAGGGGCATTACGCCCCGGCTAGCCAATCATCGCACCTGCTAACCCCTTTAAATCTGCTCTCCCCTTCCTCCCATCATCCTCACTCAGATGATGGAAGACAATCTTAATCACTCAATAAGTTTATCAGCATCTATGACTCATCCTGGCGCACTTAACTGCTATTAAGCTATACTATATCGTGGGTCATGTCTCAGCATTTAACTAAGTGTACGTCTTTTCTGCGTGCATTCTGCACTTCATTCATATTCTCGGGTTTGCTCACTTGGCTCGCATCAATCCAGGCTATGATATTCATGCATTACTGTACTCCAGCTAACAGCTCGTGCTTACTTATTTACATCTCCCTCTTCGCCCGGACATCGGCTCGTGCTGCAATCCAAGAGCTCTTCAGTTTACCGATGGTAAATAATGCATAACTGGTTGTGGCGTCTTAATAGCATATCAGGGCTTTCGTTCAGATAGGCGCAGCCACCTCTGCTGCAATCGGGCATTTCTCCCTCATCCCTGCAACTCGGGCGGTGGTCCTCCTCCGCCTTCACATCCCACATTCGCCGGACATCAGCGCGTGCTGGCTATCCAAGGTCTCTCAAACACTAAACAAAATGGTAATTATGCCTATACTGGTGGTGGTGGTTTCATAGCACGTCAGCATACGTGTCACTGTGTTCATGTTTAACCCTGCACGTCAGGTTGTGACCTCCGGGTCCGTGTTCATGTTTAACCCTGTACGTCAGGTCGTGACCTCCGGGTCCGTGTTCATGTTTGATATTATTGCCATATCTAACCCTGTATGCCAGGTAGTAAACCTTCGGGTCTGTATAAATGTGTCCCTGCTAAGTTCAGGTTGCCCCGCACATTCAGGGCGCCCCGCACGTCCGGGACGCCATGTGCGGCCAGGATGCCCTGTATGGCCAGGATGCCCTGTATGGCCGGGATGCCCTGTATGGCCGGGATGCCCCGTATGGCCGGGATGCCCCGCACGTCCAAGATGCCCTGTATGGCTGGGATGCCCTGTATGGCCAGGATGCCCCGTATGGCCGGGATGCCCCGTACGGCCGGGATGCCCCGTACGGCCGGGATGCCCCGTACGGCCAGGAAGGACGCCTGGGAAGCATCAGTACGTCTAAATTCCCACATGTATTAACCTCTCATTTTCATCCATAGATTTCCACTGCATCCCACAAGGTAAGATGTCTTCACGTTCAGTACTTCATACTTCACTTATTTTGGGGGTTCATCGGAAACGGTTCTTTCCCTTCCCGAATGATGTCCTACAAAACCTGGGCCTAATCGCCAAAACACATTTCATTCACTTGTTATAAACTGTCATCATTATGTTTCATTTATATAATGTGACCGATAATAAACATGTATTCCATACATCACGTCTCTCCTGATTGAAATGAAGCTCAGCGCAAGTTCAGGCAGGAAGACCTATCACTCCGTATTGCTCGTCATGGCAATACTCGCTCCCTCCACTGGATGACAGGGAGCGCCACTCCTTAGCCAACATATCACTTCCCTCCATTCACAAGCCTAATTATCGCACCTGTTAATCCCTCTATATATGCTCTCCCCTTTTCTATCAGCTGTCTTCCAGGCGTCTGCGCGCAACCCTCCTCCACCCCTTCGCCTCCTGCTTCCAACTCAGGGCCAAGCTCAACCTTCTCCCTTCCAACCGGACCTAACCACTTATCACCACCACCAGGTCTAGACCCAGGGGGGTTCATCGGAAACGGTTCTTTCCCTTCCCGAATGATGTCCTACAAAACCTGGGCCTAATCGCCAAAACACATTTCATTCACTTGTTATAAACTGTCATCATTATGTTTCATTTATATAATGTGACCGATAATAAACATGTATTCCATACATCACGTCTCTCCTGATTGAACAAGGGTTACAACATCGTGAGCTTTGTTTCCTCTTGCAGCTGAGTTACATTTTCTTGTTATTTTCCTTCCATTTCCCCAGCCTGCAGTATGACTCCCTAATGTTCTTTCCTCCTCTCCTTGAGGCCCATCATTGGAGGTAACAGCTTGTTGCTAATCACTTTGTCAAAGCCAGAGATGCGTGTAACAGCTTCCTGAAGTGAGGGCAATAACAAGATCACATTTATTCAGTAAACACAAAAGGTGAAGACGCATGCTGCTTAAGGGGGAGGCAGTGAGACAAATACATTTAGTTTATTTCCATTTCTTCTCTTATTCCATTACTGTAGATTTGATTGTTTCTCCCACTTGCTGTGCTTTGTGTATAGACCTTTAACAATTGAACAATTCGTGTGCCTGTTCGATTGAAACCACATAATTGCCATGAAGTACTGGTCCAAAATATAATGCCTGTTATATATATTTTTCGTATATTGAATGAAACAACATTTTGTTATGTGAAAACACAGTGGTAAATACAGAGAGAGTACCACTTACTCTGTAAAGCTTGAAGCTTGCTTAATGATTATGTTGTGCATTAACAACATGTTTAATGTATGTTGAGCACAGTGCCAATCCAGGTGGTTTTGGACAGCTTTTGTTGGAGTCAAAACTTATTGTGGATAATCAGTATTCTTAACCAAACTGGAACAAAATCCTAGATAATGTTCTGTTTGCCATTGTATAACCATTTTTAAAAAAAAGTATTTTGTGTCTTTTTATGATGTATTGTGTTTCTTTAATGCCTTTTGTTAATGCATTACAGTGGTATGTATGTAATGCATCGAATGGTTAATTACGGATAGACCTGACTCATCTACTAGTACAATTGTTGCGTTTTTGTCTTAGAACTCTCATCAATCTTGTTTCAAGCAGCAGCAGGTGTACGAACAAGCAGGTGTACGAACAACCCAAAGCACACTTATTACCAAGCACAACAGATGAAGTTAAATGAAACAAATGTGTTGGTGGACTAAAACCGGGCAAAAAGAGGAGTGAATATTGATCACTTGTCTGATGATGTTTCCCTCTTTGTCCTGGATGTACAAGTAGACATTTGTTTGCTAACATGTTGGGGCTGTGTGTTTTCTTCCGATCTACTGGACTAAACAAATTAAATTCACAGCGGTGTATCTCTAACTCATCTGGGAAAACCATAAACATTCACCTTCACTGTTATGCGCTACATGTTAGCCAGAGCAAATATAATCTTCCTGTTTTAAACCCTTGTCCGGTTCACTGTTTTACACACAGCTATCTGACTGGAGAAATGTGATAGAAATGTGTTTCTTAATGCTGTTTATGAATAGAGAGACATCGATGGGTGGTTGATAATCAACATTTTCAAAAATGGTGTTGAAAAATTACAGAATTTTTGAAAATGTTGAACTGTGTGTGTAAAGAAACCAACAATGCATATTAAATAGTTTTTTTGGAGCACCAAGATGTTCTTCTATAAAGCTATGTATTTTCCAAATGGCAAATGGAAGAACCACTTGAGCACTTAAGATCCCTTAAACTTGGAGCCAACACCTCCCACTTTTTTCTCTCACACACACACACACACACACACACACACACACACACACACACACACACACACACACACACACACACACACACACACACACACACACACACACACACACACACACACACACACATATACACACACACACACACACACACACACACACACACACACACACACACACACACACACACACACACACACACCTGCTAAAAGGTCACTTCTGTTATTAAAGGTTGTTTTTTACGTCAGTTCTACTTTATTAGCTATGAAGGTGATGTATGAGAGGGGAAATGGGAAGAAGCGCATCAACAAAGTTCACCTGTGTCTGCCTGCTGGAGGTTCTCGGTGGGAGCCCAATCCTCAGCGCCCTGACATCTCCATAATAGATGTCCTCTAAATGGCAACTGGAAACAGCAGGCCAACCTTTTCCTCGTCTAAGGTGCGGAGGGAGAAGGGGAAACGCAAGGTGGCTTATTGTTTTCCTATTCTCTAGCTGCAGAGAATGATTATAGATACTAGTGGCATATTTTCATGATGGATGGCACAGCCAAGGCGGGTGATTTGTTCTGCTGGTATTGTGCGCTTGGTAATTAAATGACAAATTGTCAGCCAGGAAATGTGTATTTGTCCCTGGAGTTTTTTCTAATTTGTTACCGTTGGGTTATTGTCTGTGGGTGTGATGCAGGTGGATGTGTAAAGGAAAATATCATTTGTATTTGTTGTCTTCATGGATCTATGTCAGCTTATCCTTATCAAGAGTATGTTGAAAAAAGTGGATCATATGGACTCTAAATTGCTGTGTGATTTATATTGTTCCCCATTCAAGTCTGTGAAACCTTAATGATACACAAACCCCTGAACATAATAAGCTCCGATTGCTTTCCATAGTTAGCAGTGTGGATTGCAATCTGGGTGGCTGTGTTATTATTGTCCAATCAATCATCATTTGGTAAATTCCAGGAGAAAAATGTGATCCAGCATTGCTTCGAAAGCAGCAAATAAAACATTGCATTTAGCTGACGCTTTTATCCAAAGCGACTTACAATAAGTACATTCGACCAGGAAGACACAACCTTGAAGAAAACATAATCATATACTGTAAGAACATCAGGTTTCATAGAGCTAAAACATGTCAAGTGCTACTCAACTGGCTTTAGACAAGCCAGTCCTTTATTAGTATATAAGTGCTTTGTTAGCAGTTCTTTGTTAGTAATTCTATCGCTCGAAGTGGAGTCGAAAGAGATGAGTTTTCAGTCTGCGCCGGAAGATGTGAAGGCTTTCTGCTGTCCTGATTTCAATGGGGAGCTCATTCCACCATTTTGGAGCCAGGATAGTAAACCGACGTGTTTTTGCTGATGGGAACTTGGGTCCCCCTCGCAGCGGGGGTGCAGCGAGCTGTTTGGCTGATGCAGAGCGTAGTGCACGCGCTGGGGTGTACAGTTTAACCATGTCCTGGATGTAGGAAGGGCCAGATCCATACGCAGCATGGTACGCAAGTACCATTGTCTTGAAGTGGATTCTAGCAGTTACCGGAAGCCAGTGAAGGGAGGGGAGGAGCGGCGTGGTGTGGGAAAATGTAAGAAGGTTGAAGACCAGACGAGCCGCTGCATTCTGGATGAGCTGCAGAGGTCGGATGGCACATGCAGGAAAACCAGCCAGGAGGGAGTTGCAGTAGTCTAGGCGTGAGCTGACGAGAGCCTGGACCAGAACCTGCTTCGCTTTCTGGGTCAGCTGGGGACGCATCCTCCTGATGTTGTAAAGCGTGTATCTGCAGCAGCGGGTTGTAGCAGCGATGTTTGCAGTGAAGGACAGTTTGTTATCTAGGGTCACACCCAGATTCCTTGCAGTCTGAGTCGGGGAAACAACAGAGGTGCCGATGTTGATTGTTAGGTCAAGATTGGGACAATCTTTTCCCGGAAGGAAAAGCAGTCCAGTCTTGTCAAAACATAAAGTGCTCATTACACAGAGAATCATCTGAATGCTAGCACAACAAAAATCCCTTTGCATCAACATCCATCACTAATGCGTGGCTGAGATGCATGAAACCCCCAGAATAAAGGCCTTTTCACATCAAGTTGGACATAAAGACTGTGTGCAGTCTTTTAGAAAAGCAAAACAAAACAATAACAAACATGGCAAAGGTATGATTAATCTCACATTGTGACCATTTCTCGCCATGGTGCTGATAGCAGGAAACAGTGCCTCTCCTCATGGTGCAGAACCAGTTTGTCACGATCTGTCTTTATGGTGTTTTGTCTTGTCTAGATCGGTTTTTGGTTTTCTGTCTGCGTTTTGTCTTGTTTAAATCTGTCTGTGGTTCCCTGTCGTTAGTTTCCCTGGTGTGTCTAATTTACCCGATTGTGTTTTCTCCTCCAGCCTCACCTGTGTCTTGTTTGTATGATTAGTCTTGTGTGTATTTAATTTTTGGTTTTTCTGTCTGTCTATGTCGGTTCGTCTTGTGTCATGACTAGTTCGTCGGTGAGTGTTCTGTTTTGTCTTTGTTTATATCCTAGCCTTGAAATAAAGGAGTTTTTTCAGTTTATATCTGCATTTGGGTCCTGCTTCCAACATACACCGTAACATTACGAACCGACCAGAGAAATGGACCCAGCAGATGATCCTTTTGAAAGGGAGCTGCTTTCATTCACCTACTTGCTGGCTTGCAGCTATGGTGAATGGAGGGGAGCGTCCAGAGTTCAGCAGCGAGAGGCTGTTTTAGCAGAGGCGCGCCAGATGGCAGCAGAGAAACTATGTTTCGTTGAGTTCTTACCTGACTGGATTTTGGACTTCCTTCAAGCATGTGATTCCCGGCCTGCTAGCCCCAGGCATGCTAGCTCCATGTCTCCCAATTCCCAACCTGGCACCATACGCCTTGGTGGGTTCCGCCTGAAGTCAACCCGTGCTTCTGCCCCAGTTCCTGCTCCTGTCCAGGAGTTGTATTCCGGAACTCGTCTGGCTTATGGAGGTCCACGGAGTATTCAGGCGGCTGCTAAGAGGAGTCGTCGCAAGGCCAGGCTAGCAGCCCGAGCCCCAGCAGCCATGATTCCGGCTACAGAACCGGCCCACACAGCCATGGTTCCGGCCCCAGCAGCCATGGCTCCATGCTCCAGTACCGGCCCACGCAGCTTTGCTTCCATACTCCATTACCTGGCTTACACAGC
Organism: Pseudochaenichthys georgianus; assembly: GCF_902827115.2. Taxonomy (NCBI): domain Eukaryota; kingdom Metazoa; phylum Chordata; class Actinopteri; order Perciformes; family Channichthyidae; genus Pseudochaenichthys; species Pseudochaenichthys georgianus. The sequence goes on along the minus strand of NC_047516.1, from coordinate 7,932,112 downwards.
CAGGGTCCAGGCTTCCGCTCTGCGCCCAACAGCCATGGACCGGCTCCAGTGCCGACCACAGCAGCCATGGTTCCGGCTCCAGTACAGGCCCCAGCAGCCATGGTTCCAGCCCCAGTTCTGGCCCCAGCAGTCATGGTTCCAGCCTCAGTCCTGGTCCCAGCAGCCATGGTTTCGACTCCAGCCCCTCGTCTTCAGCCGACGCCAGCTCCCCGTGTCCTGTCGGCGTACCGGCCGACTCCAGCACCTCGTCTCCTGCTGGCTCTCCAGCCGACGCCAGCTCCCCGAGTTCTGTCAGCATACCGGCCGACTCCAGCCCCCCGTGTTCTGTTGGCGAACCAACTCTCTCAAGTCTCCTCTCCAGTTCCCTCTCAAGTCTCCTCTCGAGTCCCCTTTCAAGACACTTCTCAAGTTGGTTTTCTGTCTGCGTTTTGGCTTGTTTAAATCTGTCTGTGGTTCCCTGTCGTTAGTTTCCCTGGTGTGTCTAATTTACCCGATTGTGTTCACCTGGTGTCCTTGTGTTTTCTCCTCCAGCCTCACCTGTGTCTTGTTTGTATGATTAGTCTTGTGTGTATTTAAGTTTGGGTTTTTCTGTCTGTCTTTGTCGGTTCGTCTTGTGTCATGACTATTTCGTCTGTGATTGTTCTGTTTTGTCTTTGTTTATATCCTAGCCTTTTTTCAGTTTATATCTGCATTTGGGTCCTGCTTCCAACAGACACCGTAACACAGTTGTCAGGGTACAGGTAGTGTATGAGTCCAGCAAACAAATGCATTTTGCAGATTTATTTTTATTTTCTTCTTTCTGTTATTTTTTTGGGGGGTAGCATAATAAATATGGTATGTTTTATTACAGACTATATATTAATTTATTTTTTTGGGGGGTAGCATAATAAATATGGTATGTTTTATTACAGACTATATATTAATTTATTCTTTTTTGGGATAGAGAAATATGTAATTTCTTTCAGTTTTAGGGTTAGGGTTAGAGTTTGCTTGTTATTGGTAAATGACTGCAAATATTTACCCCAACGCATTGAACATATCACATAAACAGTCCAGTCTAGAAAGGGGATATTACTCTCAGATTGAACCGCTCACTATCACAGACAAGTAGGCATTACTTAAAAGGTTCCAATCCAAAACAATTGGGAACCAGACCAATAACATCCAACATGTTGTGATGATCTTTCAAAGCTCGGAGTGCACTAAGGAGAAGTTGAGTTGTTATTCTCGCTGCCCCTAGGTAACACGCTCTGTGGCACAAATCAATCAAACTGATGAAGAGGGTCACCTGAAACAAGCTTTGCTGTAGTTGTATTGCAAGTGAAGAGATTAGTTTCAGCATGGTTTATTAGCTGCACCCACACACTCGAGTGTCCCCAGGCCGGCAGCTTCTGTGGACTGCAGTATATGTCCAAAAGGGGATCCATTTATGCAGTGAATTTACTTAAATATAATGTATAGCATGGATCAATGTGACACCAAGACCTTTTGATAATAACACGTTTAACATATGCTACTCTCCACATACATTAACTCGTTTATTTTAAATTAGAAAATCTATTACATCCCAACAGCGTTCTTTGGAGATGTGCAATGAGCATTTCATTTTCTTTCCCTTCACCATCTCCCTTGCATCAGTGCACTTAAGTAAATCAATGTAATATCCTAACTATGTCAATTTCTTTCAACTCATTTAAATATTTCATTTTAGGGTACAACTGCAACTTGACACTGTCGAGACCAAAGTCAATAGGGCTATATGTAATTATATCTGTGAAAAACGGACTAACAAATAATTATGTGTTTTCATTTAGATTATTATTATTATTATTATTATTATTATTATTATTATTATTATTATAGTATTGTTCAATACCAGGAGAGGGTATTTGTTTATTTTTGATAGCGTGGGCTACTTTTCAGAAGCGAGCTGTAGGGAAAATATGAATGCCGCTTCCGGCAACACGGCTACAAAAAGGGGTGTAATTTGTGATGGCCGGTCTCTTGTTCTCAAAGCCACGGAGAGAGAACCAGGCGACAGTGTGTGTGAGGCTCCGGAGACGCCGTTGGTATGTTTATTGTGTTTATTGTGTTTATGTACTTGATCTGTTGTCGCACTTTGCGAGAGTGCTGTTGCGTAATCAGCTGTGTTTTTTACGTAGCGCGGTCTGCCTGTGCTCCAGTGATTTCTGTGTAATTTAGACGGCGCAGGTGGTCAGATGAGGTTTTCTCTGGTGCTTGTTTCCAAGTGGAGATAAACACTCTTATTAATTCTTTTAAGTTAATGATGTGGTTTTAAAGTACAAATGTATCCTTTTTAATTAAAACATAGTTTGTGGTGCTATTATTGTTATTATTGAAAATGCAGTGAGACCTGCAAAATGTTTGTAATTTGTGTAGCATGTGAGCTAACTTTTGTTTGTACTTTGTGTTTGAAGGTTTTCAACCTGATGAATTCTTGGAGCTGTCTTGATTAAATAAAGACAAAAAGAACAAATTCGAGTTGTCCAAAGCGTCCTCTGTTGCCCTCTAGCCTATCAAGTCAGGCTAAATCACTGAAACAGGCCAAAAACCTGAAGGACTTGACAGTTGAAAACCAAGCGGAGCAGCCTGGGCCAGAGGATAAAAGGCTTCAGACGTCCAGAGAAAGCTGTTGACGCAGAGAAGGGGAAACTGTGGATTTCCATTAGCTCAAAATGGCGGAAGAAATCCTGGGGAAGACGGTTAAAGAGCTCAAGAAAGCAAGAACAAATGCAAAAAGCAACTTCACCAGCAGGCAGGCCAACTACCTCAACAGAGAAGCAGGTAGAATGGTCGAAGCAGAGCTAAGGGAGGAATTCACCAAGCTGAAAGAGGGATTAAGAAAGGTTCTTGAAGCAAATGATGACTGCATGGCTGGGTTACAGGCAGACGCTCAAAAGGCCGAAGGAAAGGAAGAAGAAGTTCTTGCAAAGCGGGAAGAGGCCGACGTTGAAAGGACTGCAGAGGAGGCTGAAGCCAGAATGGAAGAGGTGAGAGGCCTTATTCAAGATAACCTGTGGTCCAGATATGGCCAGTATGAGCTCATCACTGCAATTGAGGAAGCAGAAGAAGCCAGTGAACAAGTTGGGAATGTACCTGTGCAAGGAACCTACCTGGAAGGCTATGGGGTGCTCCTGACCATTCTAGAGGGGCGGATGAAGGAGGCCACCAGAGTGATGGCAGCTTGGGAGTCCTGGATACCCATGATGGCAAAATCAGATCTAGCTGGCAGAGTCAAGGACCTCAAAGCAATGAGAAATAGACTTGAGATGAGGCAAGGTGAATTTGTCAACTCACGCAGGATTGCAGCAGAGGAACTGGAAGCAGAAGCGCTAGGTAGAAGGGGAGGACTGCCATCACCAGCAATACCAGTAGTGAGGATTAAGCCCACAAGTCTTCCCATCTTCTATGGCTGCAGAAGAGAATACCACCGATGGAGGAAAGACTGGGAAAGCCTGCAAAGACAGGGGGAGCCATCTGGATCTTCTGAAGCTAAGAACATTCATCTTCTAGACAGTGTGGATGACAAGATTTCAAAGGAACTAAGACTCTCAACCTACAACACTGCTGAAGACATGTTCAGGATAATGGACAACAGGTATGGAAATAAGTCAACTATTGTCATAGAAATCTTAGAAGAACTGGAGAGAATCCCTTATGTGAAAGGAAACCAGCCAAGAAAGGTGATTGAGCTGATACAGCATGTGGAAAAAGCCCTTGCAGACCTCACAGAGCTGGGAAACTCAGGCGCCATGAAGAACCCACTCATAATCAAGTCCATAGAGAGCAAGTTACCTGACTTTGTGAAGAGAGATTGGCTAGTCTTCATGGTGGATCCAAACAATAATGTCACACCAGACAACCACTTCGACATGCTCCTTAGATTTCTAAAAAAGCAGGAAGAAATTCTGGAGAGGCTGGAACAGCTAAGGATCGGTGATAGAACTGACAGACAAGACCATCCAGAAAGGAGGTATGAGAAGAAATATGCTTCCACAAGATCTGCAGAGAAGGCCGAGCATGGAGGGGTGTGTATTGTGTGTGGAGATGAGAGACACTATGACAAGATATTCTTCTGCAGGAAGTTCAAAGGGCTAACTGTGCATGAGAAGAAAGCTGTTCTAAAGAAGCTAGGAGCATGCAGAAAGTGTCTTGGATGTCATGAGGAAAGAGGATATTGCAGAGACAAATACTTGTGCAGGTGCAAAGACTGTAAAAAAGGAGACACCTCAGATCACCATTTCTTTCTGTGTCCACAAGGGGGAAGCAAAGTGCCCTTTGAAGAGAGGAGAGGAAGAGACTGGAGAAGTAAGAGCAAACTCACAGAGGAGCAGGAGAAATTCTTGGCTGAGCTTTCCCCAGAGCGTGCAGGAAGGTGCAGGAAAGCCTTTACCAACCAAACAGCAGTTACAGGCAGAGCTGGAGGACAGTCAAGGCTTTTGGACAGGGAAATTCCTGTCATCATGATGCTGATGGAGGTCACGGCAAATGCAGGGCAGAAGATTGGGACTCGAGTGGATCTTGCCTCAGACACAAATTACATCACCCATAAGGCTGCTGACAGGCTGAGGTTGCAAGGTGAAAAAATAACTCTGATTGTGTATGGTGTAGGAGGAATGACCATCAAGGTAAACACAAAAAGATACCTCCTTAGGGTGAGAGTCAAGACTCCTAAAGGGACAGAGAAGGCACATGAACTTGTCTGCTATGGCCTAGAGGAGATCGCCAAAGTGCATAAAGTCATCAGTCCTGAAAAACTGCAGAAGTTCTTCCCAGAGGTCAAGCCCGAAGAATTGAAGAGGCCAGAAGAAGTTGAGCTTCTCATAAGCCACAGGGAAGGAAGACTTGCTCCACAGAGAGTGAAGGTGGTTGGAGACCTTGTTTTGTGGGAAAGTCCACTGGGAAAAACAGTAGGCGGTGCACACCCAGAACTGTTTGAGGAGATTGAAGTGGCGGCACACAGGTCCAACACACACTTTGCTCGCTCCATGAGAACAGCTGCAGTCAGGTATGAGGAGAGAAAGCTTCCAAAAGACAGACCAGCACAGTTGCAGAAGGAAGATATGACTGAAGTAAAGGTCACAGCTGCAACTAATCGTGAGTTCCTGGAATGGTGGAGGTGGGACAGCATTGGAGCAGCCTGTGAGCCTAAGTGTGGAGGATGTCGGTGTGGAAATTGCCAACCAGGAGGGAAAGAGATGACCCTGGCGGAGGAGAGAGAGCTGGATAGCATAAAGGCAGGCCTAACCTACGTCAGGCAGGATTATCATATTGCATCACCACACTGGGATGCAAAATATCTCTGGACTGAAGACCCCACTTCTCTCCCCAACAACAAATGTGCTGTGGAGGGCACAGTCCTGAGTACAGGAAAACAGCTGAAGCAGGAGCCTGAGGGGCAAGCTGTAGATAAAGCCCAAGAGCACAAAATGGTGGAAAGAGCTGGTGGCTTATGCCTCAAACCATGGGTCCGGTCTGGTCAAAGTGGGAGGCAAGAAACTGCAGCAGCGCTCCTGGGAGGAGAAAAAGCAACAGCTGCAAGTAAAACTCTCATCCTCCCAAATCAGATGAGAGAGGAGGACAACAAAGCCCTGGGAATTTGGTACAGAGTGGAGGAGTGGCCAATAAGATCAGCTGAAGAGGTGGCAGCGCAAGCCAGAGAGAGTGTGGACAAGCTCCAGAGGAAGGCATTCTTAGCAGCCATAACAAGAGCTCAAGCCGAAATAAAGCAAAGAGATGCATGCCTAGAAGACCCACAGAGAAACAGGAAGAGCCAATGGGAGAAATCTAGAGCCAAGCAGACTCCTACCAGAAATCTCACAGGAAAGACAGTGAAGGATCCTGTGGAGGTGAAAAGATTCTGCAGCCTTCAAAAACGTGTCGGTGTCATAGCCTGGGTGTGGAGAGCTGCAAGGAAGTGGCTGGAGATTAAGGACCAGCCTAGGGCAGAATCAAAGTTGGAAGTAATATGGCACACAAGGAATCGAGATGTAGCAGTGGGAGATGTGGTGTGGCTGGCTGACCAAAATGCCCTGAGAGGACATTACAAACTGGCCAGAGTGGTCAGTGTAAATACTGGTGGAGAAGGCATCGTAAGGGATGTAAATGTGAGAACCTCTCCCAGCTTCCCAATCTCAGTTATGAAGAATAAAGTCTGTGGAGGGTACAAGGGACATCCAAGCAGGATCCCTGCCACTATTCTTCATAGAGATGTCAAGCGCCTTGTCATCTTACTTCCTGTGGAAGAACAGGCGTGATTTGAAGGTGAAGAGTGGTGTGAGCTCCTTGGGTTAGAAACCAGGAGCTCAAGTGGGAGGTGTCGAGACGAAAGTCAATAGGGCTATATGTAATTATATCTGTGAAAAACGGACTAACAAATAATTATGTGTTTTCATTTAGATTATTATTATTATAGTATTGTTCAATACCAGGAGAGGGTATTTGTTTATTTTTGATAGCGTGTGCTACTTTTCAGAAGCGAGCTGTAGGGAAAATATGAATGCCGCTTCCGGCAACACGGCTACAAAAAGGGGTGTAATTTGTGATGGCCGGTCTCTTGTTCTCAAAGCCACGGAGAGAGAACCAGGCGACAGTGTGTCAGAGATGTTCACAAGTCTTTTTTTGCAAGTCCAAGTCAAGTCTCAAGTCTTTGGTCACGAGTCCAAGTCAAGTCTCAAGTCTTTGTGGGGTGAGACTTGATCAAGTCTCAAGTCTTTGGTCACGAGTCCAAGTCAAGTCTCAAGTCTTTGTGGGGTGAGACTTGATCAAGTCTTTGGTCACGAGTCCAAGTCAAGTCTCATGTCTCTTCTGGTTGTAATAAGCCTTCTATTGTCTGCTGCTATCCAGTCTGTTAAGAATACTGCACAGCTATATCTAAGAAATTCAAAGCATTTACTGTGTTATTATACACTGGGTCTCTAATGACATCTTTTAAGTCTACTATTAATAAACATATTCCTCTATCCTCTCACTCAAACCCAGTGTAATGGTAACCTGATAAACCTGTAACATTAACGTTACGTGGTCAACAATAAACCTGTAACCTGCCTATAAACCGACAGATGTATTTATGTATGTAACTATGTATTTTCTACGTTTAACGTTAGCCAGTAGATGGTGGCAGCGGAACGTAATGATTAACGTTACCGACCTTTTTTATGTCATGTCAAGAGTTGGATGTCAACGCCACTCAACTCAAACAAGTGTGACAAGCAAACATTCACTCATCTTTTCAAATATTCAGTTACAAAGCTAGTAGCAAGCTAAGTTAACATTACATAGCTGATGCTGAGCTAAACATGTTTGCTAACCGTCCATGCGTTAATGTGACTGACCTCTACGGGTGAGTTTTCAAGTGCCTGATGAAATCCGACGTTGTTGCGCCAGCATCCTTGATTTTGATATTGCAGACTTTGCAGTGTGCGCTCCTTTTGTTGGTGCCGCCGGCGTTTTGTTCGAAGTTTTTGTAGTTGAACCTAATTACAAGCGGTACAGCCGCAGGTGTGCCGCCGGTCGCCATGGTGTTACTACGAGGTAGTAACAGAGGCGCGCAAGTCTGCGTAATGAGCCCGGCTAAAATAACTGGATGGCCTGCCTGCCTGTCAGCCTTCCATCTGGGCACAAACTGATCTCGTGCCCTCATTGGTCATGTGCACGTTCGTGTGTGTTGGAGGAGGCGGGCTCTATAAGGAAGTAGCAGCCTCTAGCAGATTATCTCCGGTTGTGTATTTTCAAATTCTAGCGATCTCGAGCCGGTTTCTCTCAAATGTACCTACCCCACCTTTAATACGCCAAAAATAGAAAACACAATGATTGTTCACGAGTCCCAACACACGAGTCTAAGTCGAGTCTGAAGTCTTTTGGTCACGAGTCCAAGTCAAGTCTCAAGTCTCTGTGTGTGCGACTTAAGTGCGACTCGAGTCCGAGTCGCAGACTCGAGTCCCCATCTCTGCAGTGTGTGTGAGGCAGAGTCCTGCACGGGTCTGATTTTCAAGACCCGCTCCCGCCCCGCACCCGCGACGTGCAATACCGAACCCGCCCCGCTACCCGCACATATTGCCAATTAGTTCCGCAACCCGACCCGACCCGTCGGCACAAGATCCGCGACCCGACCCGAACCCGCATAGCCTATATATGAGCAGTGAAAACGTGAAATTATTAACACACGCAGTTGCATATTTGTCTCAAAAAGCGTGGGATGTTGGTTATTTTCTCCATCTAGGAACCAAAAGCCTCCCAGACGCTGGGTTTCGCTCTTGAGGAAGTGTTATTGAAAATGCTGTATTCTCCGCTAGAGAGCTTCACCTCAGCCATTTCGAATGTGGCGCGCTCAGCAGCAGATTGATGCGCTGCAGAGGTTATGATTATGCACGGTCCCGCGGGGGAGAGGTCTGAGGATTTAAACATTAAACTAAATTATCATTATTTCAATATATTTACTATGCAACACCCGCGACCCGACCCGCATCATCTTTGTTTTACCCAGAACCGAACCCGGAAAAAAGCGTTTGGAAAAATACCACCCGCGAATCACCTTTTTTGCGGGTCACCCGTCGGGTACCCGACCCGATGCAGGACTCTGGTGTGAGGCTCCGGAGACGCCGTTGGTATGTTTATTGTGTTTATGTACTTGATCTGTTGTCGCACTTTGCGAGAGTGCTGTTGCGTAATCAGCTGTGTTTTTTACGTAGCGCGGTCTGCCTGTGCTCCAGTGATTTCTGTGTAATTTAGACGGCGCAGGTGGTCAGATGAGGTTTTCTCTGGTGCTTGTTTCCAAGTGGAGATAAACACTCTTATTAATTCATTTAAGTTAATGATGTGGTTTTAAAGTAACAATTTATCCTTTTTAATTAAAACATAGTTTGTGGTGCTATTATTGTTATTATTGAGAATGCAGTGAGACCTGCAAAATGTTTGTAATTTGTGTAGCATGTGAGCTAACTTGTGTTTGTACTTTGTGTTTGAAGGTTTTCAACCTGATGAATTCTTGGAGCTGTCTTGATTAAATAAAGACAAAAAGAACAAATTCGAGTTGTCCAAAGCGTCCTCTGTTGCCCTCTAGCCTATCAAGTCAGGCTAAATCACTGAAACAGGCCAAAAACCTGAAGGACTTGACAGACACCAACTATGGAGTCAGATTTGGGTCAATATTCTAGCGCGTAAAACAAGCTACTCACGAGCAGAAAATGTGCTTCTTACACGCGCATAAAATGACCCTCGCGCGCAGATTAAACCCGCGCGAGCGGCTCTGCGATCGCTCGCGAGAGAGACAGCCCTCTTGCTCGCTCGCGGGAGTGTCAGCCTCGCGGAGTCTTTCTACGCGCGCGTGAAAAGTTTCTGGGATTTTGGAGCGGAGCCACTGGACTTTGATTGACAGCTGCAAGGAAACCCGGCGTTGCCAGGTTTGATAAATGCCTGCACTACCAAGAGCCGAGGAGTGACGGCACGTCACGGCAGCAAAATCAGTTGGACGAGATTGAATGGTAAAATTGGCCATAAAAAACTATTATATTCGTAAAGTGTACAGCTAATATATATATATATATATATATATAAAACAAAATATTTTTGAGTGGGCTGTATCTGTCGAAAATTGCTAGCTACTGTCTGCTGTACACTCTTAGAAGGGATGTGTCAAATATGACACAACATGTGTTGAATTTCAACACACCTACAGAGTGTGCTCAGGGACAACACGTGTTGTGTTTATTTATGTGTAAATCATTTTTACACACAAAATGTGTTACATGCCCCTAACACACAATGTGCACATTTTACACATCGTGTGTCATAAATGTGTAACCAAGATGAACACACTCATTTGTTATTTCTGCACATTTTGTGTTATATTTCTTTAACCAGAATTAACATTTGATTGTGTTATATCTGCACATTGTGTGTCAATGACGATTACTGGAAGTACCAGGTGGTGGATATGGTTTTTATTCAAAAAATCGAATGCAAGAATACATTCATTGGACATGTATTTACAAGGATTTCATTAGCACAATATGTCATTAAGAAAATAATTGTTAACATTTAAAAACATTAATATTTTTCTAATTCATCAAATGCGTGATAATAAAGCAATTGGTTATAAAGAATGTCCTTTTGTATCAAGCAAATACAATTTTTTTTTTTTACAACCAATATATCACTTAAATGCAACAATTATATATACACATATGGACAACTTTACCATTCAATCTCGTCCAACTGATTTTGCTGCCGTCACTCCTCGGCTCTTGGTAGTGCAGGCATTTATCAAACCTGGCAACTCCGGGTTTCCTTGCAGCTGTCAATCAAAGTCCAGTGGCTCCGCCCAAAAGTGCCAGAAACTTTTCACGCGCGCGTAGACGGACTCTGCGAGGCTGACACTCCCGCGAGCGAGCGCAGAGCCGCTCGCGGGGGTTTAATCTGCGCGCTAGGGTCATTTTATGCGCGTGTAAAAGCACATTTTCCGCTCGTGAGTAGCTTGTTTTACGCGCTAGAATATTGACCCAAATCTGACTCCATACCAACACCTTGAATACCAACAACCTTATCATCTGCATAATCAACACACTCTCACTCCCTAAGCGTCCAATAGCGACGTTTGGTCAGTGTCCGTGGCGTCCAATTGTGACGCTCCTTCAGCGTCATAAAGGGACGCAAATAGCTTTCAACTGATTGCAATGTATTCCCATCTGCGTCGGGATTTGACGCTCATGGAAGCACGGCATTCGTTTATGTCGGCTGCACTTAAAGGTAATGTGAGCGTCCATTCCCAGGAGTAAAGGATGGCAGAAGACACTACACTACCCAGAATCCCCAGCTATCGTTTGGACTACACCATGTGCTCTGTTTGACAAACCCCGTGATAGTCCTCAAGCTCTGTGATTGGAGAGTGTGCTCCGAGGGTTAAGCCGATTCTCAAACAGCACTTGAAATGGGATGGAACCACGGCAGACTGTCCAAAACTGGATTTGAACGGGTCCACCGCGTCCCCCCTCCCCCACCCCGTCCCCAGAACTACACATGCTGGCTATTCTGTTTCGCAACATGTTCTCTATGGCACGTCTCTACTGGGAGTTGTAGTTTTAAAAGACGTTTTCGTATTTCCCATAATAAGAAGTTGCCAGTATTAAACTGTGTACATCCCTGGAGGTTTAGGGGACAGGAAACACTCACATTTAAAACATATAATTAATAAATGGGTGACAATTGCTTGTGCCCATTATGGGCAGTATTAATATATATACCCACATGCCAGCTAAGGTCAGAAGAGCTTTATTTAACAGCTGGTCTTATGTGTGTGACCGCTGTGATAACATTACATTACATTAATTGATAAGCCTGAAACATGCACTTGTCAAGGTTCAGAGGCACATTTTGCAAATATGGCAGTAGTCATCGATCAGCTTAAGATAAGATATACTTTATTGATCCCAAGTTGGAACATTTGCGTTACATCAGCATGTGTAACAGTTAAATATGCAGTTGTGTTTATTTGAAAATCATTTAGTATAATCACACAAATTCTGTGTTTTATATTCAACAATTCTGTGTTCTTTATTTATTGATTGTTCAATACCTGACAAGGCCGGAGATGAAATATCTACATACATCTTATAAGAGTATAATACATTATGTATAATATCAGTTAAAATAAGTGCTTCAACATAGTTAACATTGCTGGAGGTATGCACAAATATTGATAGATGTCATGTCTTGTAATGCACTATTGAGGAACCTGCAACCCAAGTTTTTCATTCAGTGCAGAACTATAGGTTACTTACGTAACCCCAGTTCTCAGAGTAACATGAAGTGAGATGTCTCACTATGGGATGCGCCTCATCGCGGAGCAAACAGAAGCATCAATCTCATTACGCCAATCCCTGATTGGCCGGTGATTCTTGACGTCACGTCAGGGGAATCACCCCCTATAAGTAGCCTGCGCCACGACGCATGCGTCATTCAAAATAGCACCTCTTATCTCACTTCACCATAGTAAGGAGGGCCGTCTGGTGAGACATCTCACTTCATGTACTCTGAGAACTGGGTTACGTAAGTAACCAGTATAGTTCTCATTCATAACACTCCGTTCGATGTCTCACTATGGGATATTGTAGCTCCCGTATTGCCAGACGAGCTTATCTCGAAGATCACCGATCAATCAGAATTTAACAGGTGGAGTCCCGGATCAACAAGGTGCCCAGCACTGCTCGGGCCACGCTTGGAGCGGCAACACACTCTCACTCCTAAGCGTCCAATAGCGACGTTTGGTCAGTGTCCGTGGCGTCTAATTGTTAACGCTCCTAGGCTCTTTCAGACGTCATAAAGGGACGCAAAATAGCTTTGAACTGATTGCAATGTATTCCCATCTGGCGCCGGGATTTGACGCTCATGGAAGCACGGCATTCGTTTATGTCGGCTGCCCTTAAAGGTAATGTGAGCGTCCATTCCCAGGAGTAAAGGATGTGCAGAAGACACTACACTACCCAGAATCCCCAGCTATCGTTTGGACTACACCATGTGCTCTTGACAAAACCCCGTGATAGTCCTCAAGCTCTGTGATTGGAGAGTGTGCTCCGAGGGTTAAGGCCCGATTCTCGAACAGCACTTGAAATGGGATGGAACCACGGCAGACTGTCCAAAACTGGATTTGAACGGGTCCACACCGCGTCCCCCCTCCCCCCCCACCCCGTCCCAGAAACTACACATGCTGGCTATTCTGTTTCGCAACATGTTCTCTATGGCACGTCTCTACTGGGAGTTTGTAGTTTTAAAAGACGTTTTTCGTATTTCCCATAATAAGAAGTTGCCAGTATTAAACTGTGTACATCCTGGAGGTTTAGGGGACAGGAAACACTCACATTTAAAACATATAATTAATAATGGGTGAAAATTGCTTGTGCCCAATATGGCAGTATTAATATATATACCCACATGCCAGCTAAGGTCAGAAGAGCTTTATTTAAACAGCTGGTCTTATGTGTGTGACCCCTGTGATAACATTACATTACCTTAATTGATAAGCCTGAAACATGCACTTGTCAAGGTTCAGAGGCACATTTTGCAAATATGGCAGTAGCCATCGATCAGCTTAAGATAAGATATACTTTATTGATCCCAAGTTGGAACATTTGCGTTACATCAGCATGTGTAACAGTTAAATATGCAGTTGTGTTTATTTGAAATCATTTAGTATAATCACATAAATTCTGTGTTTTATATTCAACAATTCTGTGTTCTTTATTTATTGATTGTTCAATACCTGACAAGGCCGGAGATGAAATATCTACATACATCATAAGAGTATAATACATTATGTATAATATCAGTTAAAATAAAGTGCTTCAACATAGTTAACATTGCTGGAGGTATGCACAAATATTGATAGATGTCTTGTAATGCACTATTGAGGAACCTGCAACCCAAGTTTTTCATTCAGTGCAGAACTACACCACAGTTGTGTAGGCCTATATGATATGTCAATAAACCTTAGAAAATCTTGAAATTTTGAACGGGATGTGCAAAATAGTCATTACATACAGTCTTTAATTAACAATTAGTAGAGAATAACGAGTAATGAATATACTTTATAGGGATCGTATTAATATCTAATAATAAAAATATTGAAATCAATAACATGCTTTAACCACCAGGTGTCCTCTTTATATCATCTGTGCACCTTTATGGTGTAAATACAGCCTATCTACCAATTGGATCAAATATAAAAGTGAGCCGAATTAGTGTTGATACTGCAAGGAGACGTATTGTGTGAAAATAAATGTAAGATGTTGTTTAATGGCTGATATATTTATGATCCACGTCACGTTTTCAGTTCCTCATGTTTGTCTTCTCATCAGGGCTCTATAAATACAGAAACTACGGCAGATATGTAATATGTAATGCAGCCGAACCGTGTATTACAATGCCGTTATGTGATGACTTTCAAAGAGAAAAGCAAGCACACTCGGAATAAGGTATTATTATTATTTGGTCTGTTTCCGGTATTGTTAATGACGATGTGCTGTGAGATGTGATGACTGGAATTGCACAGGGGGGAAATAACGTAGGCTATCTTAGATGCGGATTTTGTTAAACTAAATATGTTTAGGCTGTGGACCAACACTATACATTGACGGGGAAGGGGGTAGCAATAAGATACACCATTAAACAGTTACACAACATAACAGAAATGACATCGATAGCAGCGTCCCTAGCAACCACCTTGGTAACAATGAAAACGTCGCGATTTCCTGAAGTAATCTTCGTAATAACTAGCAAACTAAAGATCATGTACATCCACTGCACACATATCTGAGATAACAACTCATATTTCTCGCATCAAATGACATCAAAACGCATTTTAATGGCCAAACTAACTTTAAAATAGACATTTTCTACCGAGAATAAAACGAATTTCGGCCATGTTTTCTTTTTCTGTAGGGAGAAATTTGAAGATCATGTGACATAGACGCTGGGGATTCTGGGTAGTGTAGTGTCTTCTGCCATCCTTTACTCAGAAAAAAATATTTGTTTCTCCGAATGGAAGGAGAAAAATACAAAAGCTTTGCACACAATTGAAACCAATCAATGTTGTGTAATTAACAAGGATAATCTGGTGTTTTTTAGTCGATGAGTAGTGTAGATATCACTGTAAAATCAATCGACAGTAAGAGGAATACTTACTTCCGGGTGTACAATTCTCCGTTATCCAATGGGAATGGACGCTCACATTGCCTTTAAGGGCAGCCGGCATAAACGAATGCCGTGCTTCCATGAGCGTCAAATCCAGACGCAGATGGGAATACATTGCAATCAGTTGAAAGCTATTTGCGTCCCTTTATGACGCTGAAGGAGCCTAGGAGAGTCACAATTGGACGCCACGGACACTGACCAAATGTCGCTATTGGATGCTTAGGGAGTGAGAGTGTGTTGGCATAATATGCATTATCCTACCCTACAAATATTTCCAGCTTTTTCTTTCCTAATACATTTAGTTTCTCATATTTTTGTAAATTGAACAACACAATATTGTGCAGCATCAACACTAAAAGGTGCATTAGCCTAATTCTGTTATCCATAAATTACTCTTTTATTGGGTACACAGTAAACTATGTGCTGTCATTTGTGAAAATCCTTTCACCAATGAAAGGCTAAGGGCTGCACTCTTTTGTCGAGTGCTAGTAATAGTGATCTATGTTTGAAATACATCTGACCTTATACTATTTAGTGCCGTCTGGAGAAGAGTTTTTTTTCTCTCCTCCTCCCGCCAGGGGCTAAACCACTGGAGCTTCACATTCTGTTGCTGGAAAAATGGCATTGAAGCAGTTCATCATGGCAGGTTAACTAGCATCTCCCACTTCACTGTGACACAAAACTTCACACAGTTACTGCGGCAGCAAATAGAACTCTGCAATAAACCAGAGAGTGACTTAAGGCTTCGCTGTCTGGCAGGAATGTTTATAAGATGAGAGTCCATGCCAAACCCAAAACAATGGGGAAAGGTCTAAGCTCAAATATGTTTGAAACTAAATTAATTGGAATTTGGTACATAATTATAAACAACAAATTATAAAAAGCGTCCGTGAAGGATATGTGAGACAGGACATACAGTAGGACATGCTGAATTTTAAATATTTCAAGTGAGTAGTGGCTCACTATCTCATTATTCCAGGCTTGCTCCTCCAATGTGAAATGCCTCTTTTAATGTTCTCCCCCTTATTACTGCCTTATTCAGTCGATGCATGGTTTTCCTTAAACATAATTTCCAAACTCATCCGGAAAATGGTTCATATTGAAAATGTATAAATTAGCCAACACTTGGTGATGCATCTTGACTTGATAGTATTAGAGTTGCATGTAGAATGTTATGATCTGTTGACTACGCTTTATATTCACCAGCAAACGAAACAGCGGTTAATGATGGATGAGTAGATCTTGGCTTTCATTAAATACCATTGTGATTTACAAAGGGGATGTCAAAATCTCATGCAGCCCTGTTCATGTTTGGAGTGGGTGCAAATAGAAACATTGCTGAATGTGAGGTACTGACTACCAGAGTAATTGTATCCATGACATGCTAGTTAAAATAGCATAGCATCTTTTGATCAGACAATTACTAAGCACTTGTCCTGAACCAGATGTATATGTTGGCACCATGCAGGGAGAAACAAAAAGAGAACTCAAATCAGCACAACACACAAAATAATTTCAATAAATTCAAATCCAGAGGTATTTCACTTTATTCTCTGCTCAGAAACTCATTATTCCTTTATATATTTCCATAGCAAAAGTGTTGCTGCAAAACATTGATTGCTGTTATATTATTTCTCTGAATGAAAGGAGAGCGGTGTTTGGGCTATCAGTACCTTTGAACAATTGGAAAAACAAAATAAAAAAATATAAAACTGTAAGTGTGAAAGTGAAAGTGAGCTTCGAACTGGTTGTCAAATGTGGTTGCACACTGGTTTATAAACATTTGCTTGTGGGTTAGCTTTCTAACTGCTGGTTCTCTATTTTGTACTTTGGTCAACAAATGCTGTTAATAAAAAATAAAAAAAACATCCTTTTTTATTCAAATGTTGAATTGAGGTAGCTGTTTGTTCTCTGAGTGTAAAACAAAGCTTAAGACAAGTACATTAAGCTCATCAAATATTCAATATTTAATTATAAGCCAAAGCTGGATTTTCCTCGACACTGCAGTCTGACCCTGACAGACAGGTGATGTGCTGCAAACTGAGATAAGCATCAGTCAAACACACAAACACTCTTGGCCAAACTCCAGAAAAATCAATATCATCACCTTTTTAGAAATGATAAGAATAATCCGCAGATGGATCGACAGAAGCTTCAGGGGACCTTTTGTGTGTTTGGACTGTGTGTGTGTGTGTGTGTGTGTGTGTGTGTGTGTGTGTGTGTGTGTGTGGTGTGTGTGTGTGTGTGTGTGTGTGTGTGTGTGTGTGTTTTGGTTGGTCTTGCAGGTGACCTTGCCAGGAGCTCGGCTGACCTCTGCTCTGCTCCTTCCTGCTGAGACATGGTTCTCGTCCAGACAACGGCCTGTAGACTGTTTTGGTATCCAGATGGCCACTGCTGCTCTGGGGCTCCATTTAAAAAAAGAAGAAAGAAAACTTTCGTTTCACCTTTTAGCTGAAGTTTTAAACTGAAAGGCAATTTTATGATTCTTATAAGTTGTTGACAAGTAGCACAAGAGTTTTGGCAACTCGTGAAGGCCAAGAAATAAGCCGTTTTATTTGGAGTTCTGCTGATGTATATTTAAAAGACCCAATATGGTCCTTGGATATTTAATAGATCTGTTGTTAAATGAATGCCTTAAAGAGAAAAAGAGAAAAGGACCTCAGAGACAATAATTCATCCCTCACTCACATTCAGCGTCTCATTCACAATTAAAAAAATGTATTCAAGGCTTTCATTTCCTGGTTAGGAAAACCTAAATATTTGAATTTGAAATAATTTTTCATGTCTTTTTCAACATCACTGCATGCAAGATATTTGACTAAAAAACATTTAGGTTTAATTCTGGTCAAAGAAACGTAAAGAAAGATCTATTGTCTGATGTCAGTTTGTTGAAAGTAATGATTATGCTGCTATCATATTTAATAATTTAAGATAGTAACCCTCAAAATCCATCAGCAGTTATTTTAAAGCCCTACAGGACTTCCAGGTTAATGAATAAAATAGTCAGAGTAATTAATGAAAGACCAATTGTTTTTTCTCTGATGAATATGTCTAATCCCCAGGCGGTGATAGAAGAGGCAGTTAGTGCAGGCTTTGAATATGCAGCTCCAGAGCAATAATTCAGTCTAGGTGGTGACAGGCACATATATCCTCCCCCTGACTTTATTCACCAAATGTCCACACTTGTCATTCCTCAACAACCCAATCAAAGTTCCTACCGCACTCTTTGGGAAAGATTCATAAATAGTTTTCTCTCCAATGCATCAGACCGACATTGAACGTTGATCTTCATAATTCACCATCTGCTGAATCACACAGTGTGAACTAAAAGATGAAATACATTTGACAGGCTGCCTTTGTCACCTGGCAGTAAGCAGCACCTCATCTTGTTACTCATCATAATTCAAATAAATGACATTATTACCTCCAGATCGTCACGACAACAGTCATTACAGTATCACAGAGACTATAGAGCAACACCATGGGACAGCAGCTGAAGAATGATGCATTGTAACCTCTCAGGCCTGGGTGATTTAATATCAAATCTCTGTATACATTACATGATAGTAGATGGGGTGTGGCTGTATATGATCTCAAAGCAAGACTAAATATTGATGCCTTCCATCTACCAAACAGGAGTGCCTTTCAAAGGAAGTAAAGAAAGCAGCTGGTCATCAGCAAACAAAATAATACCAGTGGAATTAAAACAGGTAATGAGGAAATGAATGCTCTCTGTTTTTGTTTCATCTGTTTATCGTGATACATTGAGTAAGATCTACTTGTAAAGAGCTGGAGATCAATAATACAAAACAACACACACCACACCACACAAACACACACACACACACACACAAACACACACACACACAACACACACACCCACACCACACACGCGCACCACACACACACACACACACACACACACACACACCACACACACACACACACCACACACACACGCACACACTTTCTGTGTCAAAATTAAAAACGGCTTTCTGTTGCTATACAAATCCCAGTATAGGTTGAATCATAAAATTGTTAAGGGTTTGCAGAAATGCACTGATAAATCAGAAAATAAATCAAGGACTATTATGACCCTTTTCAACAAAAATATTTGTGAGGGTTATATAAACTAAACATTGATTAAATGAGAGCATTATTGCATGATTAGTGATGAAGAGATCATTTTAATACAATTCGTAAGGAATATACAAAAATATCCTGGCATCCTGCTGCTGCCACTTACATTTTATAAAGTAGACAGATACCATTAAGTTTAATTGGAAAATAATGAGTGCTTTGCCTTGGCTTGAGGCCAACTGCCTTGCTTCAATAGCATTGCTACGCTTGCTAGATAGGTATCTAAAATTATTGCTGGAGAGAAACGCTTCATAAATTACCCTGCCTGTCAATATGGTGATCAGTCACACCAAACAATGTGCTGAAAAGAAATTCTGCAAGAAATGTTTGGTTGAGGTCTCGAGTTTGGAAGTGGCATGCCAGAGACACAAATTAGGTGTAATTAATGTGTTTAATGATGTGAATAAATATAAAAACAAACTTTCTGTAAATAAAGATGTTCTTATTTGGGTGGGCTGTTATATTTGTCTGATCCAAACTGCTTACTTACCAAAACAATTACAGCTTTTTGTTCAAATGCTAAGCATCCTATGTTTACAACTTTCTCTGACAACCAAACATGCATAGGTGCATTAATAAATAACATAACATGTCAAAATACCACCATCTGTGAGAGGAGGATTAAGATTGGTCGGTTGAACTTGGGTGCTCAGTGCTGCAACTCAATAATGGAGGCCAGAGATGTTGTCCTGTTTCCTACAAATAAGCACATTACTGACTAGTTTGGCAAATTCATCTTCAGACTGTCTCGATCAGTAAATGAAGTTTCAATAACAGAAACCTCAGAAGGCAGCTCGGTGGTTAGGGTTAGGGATAGTATGGCGAAAAACATTTGGGGGCAATTTGGCAATCAGGTCAAGTCAGGCCCATAGCCATGTTCACAAGTTGGGAAACCTTGATGACATCACCTGTCTCCACCATACACTATAAACTGTATATCTCTCAACGCATCCCAATCTTCCACCAGTCTCATGCACATGTGTGAATATGGTGGCTTTCTCGTGGTATTTACGTCAGTCTAAGTATTTAGTTGACTTTTTTGAATGCTCTAGGGCAGTAAATCCCCAACTTTTGGGCTTGTGACAATTGGTGGGTATCTTTTACCGCTCAGATCATTCAATATGTATTTCAAATAATTGGTCTGCAATAGAATATAATAGAATGTGAGGTATGGTCACACATGCAGAGCATACAGCACACACAGTGACATTTGGCCTCTGCATTTAACCCATCCTAGTACCAGGAGTCTAGTACTAGGAGCAGTGGGCAGCTATTGTACAGCGCCCGGGGAGCAATGGGAGTGAGGGGGGAAGGGGGGTGTCCGGAGCCTTGCTCAAGGGCACCACGGCAGGGCAGGAGGTGAACTGGGACCTCTCCAAGTAGCAGTCCACACTCCATAATTTAGGTCTGATCAGGGACTTGAAACGGCGACCCTACAGCTTCCAGCCCAAGCCCCTACTGACTGAGCTACTGCCGGACTACAATAAAAGACGACTAATTGTATTATCATTCAACATCGAAAGATATCTATTTCAAATTATCTAAATATTGCTTCTTTCCAATTTCTATCCAATTAGTTTAACTTTATTTGTAGTATTCTCAAGACATGTCATATGTTTACTGACCTAATAAAAACTCAATGCAGTTCCCTTGTTTCTAAGGTTTCGGAATTGTTGACCTACTGTATAACTGTTGCTATAAAGGTTGTTAAAGGGATGTCTCATTCTAAGGAAAGCAACTATGTAAAACAAAATCTATCAGGTCAAAAGTGTTAACAAAATCTATCTGGATAAATAAATTCCACATCCAAACATTGTGATCTTTAGTGTTTTAATTTCTG
Organism: Pseudochaenichthys georgianus; assembly: GCF_902827115.2. Lineage (NCBI taxonomy): Eukaryota > Metazoa > Chordata > Actinopteri > Perciformes > Channichthyidae > Pseudochaenichthys > Pseudochaenichthys georgianus. Next base: position 7,911,426 of record NC_047516.1, on the reverse strand, counting down.
CACAGTTTCATGTGGCAACTTATAAACAAAAAATATCTCTAGCGTCTGTCAAACAGATTGTTGCAAAAGTACCACAGGGTGTAAATGTCTGCCCCTTCAACCTTGGAGCACATTTGTTCCTGTGAGTGAACACAAACATTGTTCCCAAATTCACTCTTTTCGAAGTGACAATCCTTTGGATTCATTCCAATACGAGCGATTTTCACAATATTTCCCAGCCCTCCTGGGAAATCTCGGCTCCAGCACCCACCAATTCCCTCCTCTCCCAGAGTCAAATGGGTTCCGGCGATTGCAGGAAAGAAAATTGCGCCGTCTGAGCCCAGAGACATTTGCTGTAAATGCAGTTATCGACTTGATAGGACCCCTGTGACGCGGAGCAGCCTGGGCCAGAGGATAAAAGGCTTCAGACGTCCAGAGAAAGCTGTTGACGCAGAGAAGGGGAAACTGTGGATTTCCATTAGCTCAAAATGGCGGAAGAAATCCTGGGGAAGACGGTTAAAGAGCTCAAGAAAGCAAGAACAAATGCAAAAAGCAACTTCACCAGGCAGGCCAACTACCTCAACAGAGAAGCAGGTAGAATGGTGGAAGCAGAGCTAAGGGAGGAATTCACCAAGCTGAAAGAGGGATTAAGAAAGGTTCTTGAAGCAAATGATGACTGCATGGCTGGGTTACAGGCAGACGCTCAAAAGGCCGAAGGAAAGGAAGAAGAAGTTCTTGCAAAGCGGGAAGAGGCCGACGTTGAAAGGACTGCAGAGGAGGCTGAAGCCAGAATGGAAGAGGTGAGAGGCCTTATTCAAGATAACCTGTGGTCCAGATATGGCCAGTATGAGCTCATAACTGCAATTGAGGAAGCAGAAGAAGCCAGTGAACAAGTTGGGAATGTGCCTGTGCAAGGAACCTACCTGGAAGGCTACGGGGTGCTCCTGACCATTCTAGAGAAGCGGATGAAGGAGGCCACCAGAGTGATGACAGCTTGGGGGTGCTGGATACCCATGATGGCGAAATCAGATCTAGATGGCAGGGTCAAGGACCTCAAAGCAATGAGAAATAGACTTGAGATGAGGCAAGGTGAATTTGTCAACTCACGCAGGATTGCAGCAGAGGAACTGGAAGCAGAAGCGCCAGGTAGAAAGGGAGGACTGCCATCACCAGCAATACCAGTAGTGAGGATTAAGCCCACAAGTCTTCCCATCTTATATGGCTGCAGAAGAGAATACCACCGATGGAGAAAAGACTGGGAAAGCCTGCAAAGACAGGGGGAGCCATCTGGATCTTCTGAAGCTAAGAAAATTCATCTTCTAGACAGTGTGGATGACAAGATTTCAAAGGAACTAAGACTCTCAACCTACAACACTGCTGAAGACATGTTCAGGATAATGGACAACAGGTATGGAAATAAGTCAACTATTGTCATAGAGATCTTAGAAGAACTGGAGAGAATCCCTTATGTGAAAGGAAACCAGCCAAGAAAGGTGATTGAGCTGATACAGCATGTGGAAAAAGCCCTTGCAGACCTCACAGAGCTGGGAAACTCAGGCGCCATGAAGAACCCACTCATAATCAAGTCCATAGAGAGCAAGTTACCTGACTTTGTGAAGAGAGATTGGCTAGTCTTCATGGTGGATCCAAACAATAATGTCACACCGGACAACCACTTCGACATGCTCCTTAGATTTCTAAAAAAGCAGGAAGAGATTCTGGAGAGGCTGGAACAGCTAAGGATCGGTGATAGAACTGACAGACAAGACCATCCAGACAGGAGGTATGAGAAGAAATATGCTTCCACAAGATCTGCAGAGAAGGCCGAGCATGGAGGGTTGTGTATTGTGTGTGGAGATGAGAGACACTATGACAAGATATTCTTCTGCAGGAAGTTCAAAGAGCTAACTGTGCCTGAGAAGAAAGCTGTTCTAAAGAAGCTAGGAGCATGCAGAAAGTGTCTTGGATGTCATGAGGAAGGAGGATATTGCAGAGACAATTACCTGTGCAGGCAAAGACTGTAAAAAAGGAGACACCTCAGATCACCATTTCTTTCTGTGTCCACAAGGGGGAGCCAAAGTGCCCTTTGAAGAGAGGAGAGGAAGAGACTGGAGAAGTAAGAGCAAACTCACAGAGGAGCAGGAGAAACTCTTGGCTGAGCTTTCCCCAGAGCGTGCTGGAAGGTGCAGGAAAGCCTTTACCAACCAAACAGCAGTTACAGGCAGAGCTGGAGGACAGTCAAGGCTTTTGGACAGGGAAAGTCCTGTCATCATGATGCTGATGGAGGTCACGGCGAATGCAGGGCAGAAGATTGGGACTCTAGTGGACCTTGCCTCAGACACAAATTACATCACCCATAAGGCTGCTGACAGGCTGAGGTTGCAAGGTGAAAAAATAACTCTGATTGTGTATGGTGTAGGAGGAATGACCATCAAGGTGAACACAAAAAGATACCTCCTTAGGGTGAGAGTCAAGACTCCTAAAGGGACAGAGAAGGCACATGAACTTGTCTGCTATGGCCTAGAGGAGATCGCCAAAGTGCATAAAGTCATCAGTCCTGAAAACTGCAGAAGTTCTTCCCAGAGGTCAAGCCGAAGAATTGAAGAGGCCAGAAGAAGTTGAGCTCCTCATAAGCCACAGGGAAGGAAGACTTGCTCCACAAAGAGTGAAGGTGGTTGGAGACCTTGTTTTGTGGGAAAGTCCACTGGGAAAAACAGTAGGCGGAGCACACCCAGAACTGTTTGAGGAGATTGAAGTGGCGGCACACAGGTCCAACACACACTTTGCTCGCTCCATGAGAACAGCTGCAGTCAGGTATGAGGAGAGAAAGCTTCCAAAAGAAACCAGCACAGTTGCAGAAGGAAGATATGACTGAAGTAAAGGTCACAGCTGCAACTAATCGTGAGTTCCTGGAATGGTGGAGGTGGGACAGCAATTGGAGCAGCCTGTGATCCTAAGTGTGGAGGATGTCGGTGTGGAAATTGCCAACCAGGAGGGAAAGAGATGACCCTGGCGGAGGAGAGAGAGCTGGATAGCATAAAGGCAGGCCTAACCTACGTCAGGCAGGATTATCATATTGCATCACCACACTGGGATGCAAAATATCTCTGGACTGAAGACCCCACTTCTCTCCCGCAACACAAATGTGGCTGTGGAGGGCACAGTCCTGAGTACAGGAAAACAGCTGAAGCAGGAGCCTGAAGGGGCAAGCTGTAATAAAGCCCAAGAGCACAAAATGGTGGAAAGAGCTGGTGGCTTATGCCTCAAACCATGGGTCCGGTCTGGTCAAAGTGGGAGGCAAGAAAACTGCAGCAGCGCTCCTGGGAGGAGAAAAAGCAACAGCTGCAAGTAAAACTCTCATCCTCCCAAATCAGATGAGAGAGGAGGACAACAAAGCCCTGGGAATTTGGTACAGAGTGGAGGAGTGGCCAATAAGATCAGCTGAAGAGGTGGCAGCGCAAGCCAGAGAGAGTGTGGACAGCTCCAGAGGAAGGCATTCTTAGCAGCCATAACAAGAGCTCAAGCCGAAATAAAGCAAAGAGATGCATGCCTAGAAGACCCACAGAGAAACAGGAAGAGCCAATGGGAGAAATCTAGAGCCAAGCAGACCTCCTACAGAAATCTCACAGGAAAGACAGTGAAGGATCCTGTGGAGGTGAAAAGATTTCTGCAGCCTTCAAAAACGTGTCGGATGTCATAGCCTGGGTGTGGAGAGCTGCAAGGAAGTGGCTGGAGATTAAGGACCAGCCCTAGGGCAGAATCAAAGTTGGAAGTAATATGGCACACAAGGAATCGAGATGTAGCAGTGGGAGATGTGTGTGGCTGGCTGACCAAAATGCCCTGAGAGGACATTACAAACTGGCCAGAGTGGTCAGTGTAAATACTGGTGGAGAAGGCATCGTAAGGGATGTAAATGTGAGAACCTCTCCCAGCTACCCAGTCCCAGTTATGAAGAATAAAGTCTGTGGAGGGGTACAAGGGACATCCAAGCAGGATCCCTGCCACTATTCTTCATAGAGATGTCAAGCGCCTTGTCATCTTACTTCCTGTGGAAGAACAGGCGTGATTTGAAGGTGAAGAGTGGTGTGAGCTCCTTGGGTTAAGAAACCAGGAGCTCAAGTGGGAGGTGTCGAGATGAAAGTCAATAGGGCTATATGTAATTATATCTGTGAAAAACGGACTAACAATAATTATGTGTTTTTCATTTAGATTATTATTATTATAGTATTGTTCAATACCAGGAGAGGGTATTTGTTTATTTTTGATAGCGTGTGCTACTTTTCAGAAGCGAGCTGTAGGGAAAATATGAATGCCGCTTCCGGCAACACGGCTACAAAAAGGGGTGTAATTTGTGATGGCCGGTCTCTTGTTCTCAAAGCCACGGAGAGAGAACAGGGCGACAGTGTGTCAGAGATGTTCACAAGTCTTTTTTTTGCAAGTCCAAGTCAAGTCTCAAGTCTTTGGTCACGAGTCCAAGTCAAGTCTCAAGTCTTTGTGGGGTGAGACTTGATCAAGTCTCAAGTCTTTGGTCACGAGTCCAAGTCAGTCTCAAGTCTTTGTGGGGTGAGACTTGATCAAGTCTTTGGTCACGAGTCCAAGTCAAGTCTCATGTCTCTTCTGGTTGTAATAAGCCTTCTATTGTCTGCTGCTATCCAGTCTGTTAAGAATACTGCACAGCTATATCTAAGAAATTCAAAAGCATTACTGTGTTATTATACACTGGGTCTCTAATGACATCTTTTAAGTCTACTATTAATAAACATATTCCTCTATCCTCTCACTCAACACCAGTGTAATGGTAACCTGATAAACCTGTAACATTAACGTTACGTGGTCAACAATAACCTGTAACCTGCCTATAAACCGACAGATGTATTTATGTATGTAACTATGTATTTTCTACGTTTAACGTAGCCAGTAGATGGTGGCAGCGGAACGTAATGATTAACGTTACCGACCTTTTTTATGTCATGTCAAGAGTTGGATGTCAACGCCACTCAACTCAAACAAGTGTGACAAGCAAACATTCACTCATCTTTTCAAATATTCAGTTACAAAGCTAGTAGCAAGCTAAGTTAACATTACATAGCTGATGCTGAGCTAAACATGTTTGCTAACCGTCCATGCGTTAATGTGACTGACCTCTCCGGGTGAGTTTTCAAGTGCCTGATGAAATCCGACGTTGTTGCGCCAGCATCCTTGATTTTGATATTGCAGACTTTGCAGTGTGCGCTCCTTTTGTTGGTGCCGCCGGCGTTTTGTTCGAAGTGTTTGTAGTTGAACTTAATTACAAGCGGTACAGCCGCAGGTGTGCCGCCGGTCGCCATGGTGTTACTACGAGGTAGTAACAGAGGCGCGCAAGTCTGCGTAATGAGCCCGGCTAAAATAACTGGATGGCCTGCCTGCCTGTCAGCCTTCCATCTGGGCACAAACTGATCTCGTGCCCTCATTGGTCATGTGCACGTTCGTGTGTGTTGGAGGAGGCGGGCTCTATAAGGAAGTAGCAGCCTCTAGCAGATTATCTCCGGTTGTGTATTTTCAAATTCTAGCGATCTCGAGCCGGTTTCTCTCAAATGTACCTACCCCACCTTTAATACGCCAAAATAGAAAACACAATGATTGTTCACGAGTCCCAACACACGAGTCTAAGTCGAGTCTGAAGTCTTTTGGTCACGAGTCCAAGTCAAGTCTCAAGTCTCTGTGTGTGCGACTTAAGTGCGACTCGAGTCCGAGTCGCAGACTCGAGTCCCCATCTCTGCAGTGTGTGTGAGGCAGAGTCCTGCACGGGTCTGATTTTCAAGACCCGCTCCCGCCCCGCACCCGCGACGTGCAATACCGAACCCGCCCCGTACCCGCACATATTGCCAATTAGTTCCGCAACCCGACCCGACCCGTCGGCACAAGATCCGCGACCCGACCCGAACCCGCATAGCCTATATATGAGCAGTGAAAACGTGAAATTATTAACACACGCAGTTGCATATTTGTCTCAAAAAGCGTGGGATGTTGGTTATTTTCTCATCTAGGAACCAAAAGCCTCCCAGACGCTGGGTTTCGCTCTGAGGAAGTGTTATTGAAAATGCTGTATTCTCCGCTAGAGAGCTTCACCTCAGCCATTTCGAATGTGGCGCGCTCAGCAGCAGATTGATGCGCTGCAGAGGTTATGATTATGCACGGTCCCGCGGGGGAGAGAGGTCTGAGGATTTAAACATTAAACTAAATTATCATTATTTCAATATATTTACTATGCAACACCCGCGACCCGACCCGCATCATCTTTGTTTTACCCAGAACCGAACCCGGAAAAAAGCGTTTGGAAAAATACCACCCGCGAATCACCTTTTTTGCGGGTCAACCCGTCGGGTACCCGACCCGATGCAGGACTCTGGTGTGAGGCTCCGGAGACGCCGTTGGTATGTTTAATTGTGTTTATGTACTTGATCTGTGTCGCACTTTGCGAGAGTGCTGTTGCGTAATCAGCTGTGTTTTTTACGTAGCGCGGTCTGCCTGTGCTCCAGTGATTTCTGTGTAATTTAGACGGCGCAGGTGGTCAGATGAGGTTTTCTCTGGTGCTTGTTTCCAAGTGGAGATAAACACTCTTATTAATTCATTTAAGTTAATGATGTGGTTTTAAAGTAACAATTTATCCTTTTTAATTAAAACATAGTTTGTGGTGCTATTATTGTTATTATTGAGAATGCAGTGAGACCTGCAAAATGTTTGTAATTTGTGTAGCATGTGAGCTAACTTGTGTTTGTACTTTGTGTTTGAAGGTTTTCAACCTGATGAATTCTTGGAGCTGTCTTGATTAAATAAAGACAAAAAGAACAAATTCGAGTTGTCCAAAGCGTCCTCTGTTGCCCTCTAGCCTATCAAGTCAGGCTAAATCACTGAGAAACAGGCCAAAAACCTGAAGGACTTGACAGACACCCAACTATGGAGTCAGATTTGGGTCAATATTCTAGCGCGTAAAACAAGCTACTCACGAGCAGAAATGTGCTTCTTACACGCGCATAAAATGACCCTCGCGCGCAGATTAAACCGCGCGAGCGGCTCTGCGATCGCTCGCGAGAGAGACAGCCCTCTTGCTCGCTCGCGGGAGTGTCAGCCTCGCGGAGTCTTTCTACGCGCGCGTGAAAAGTTTCTGGGATTTTGGAGCGGAGCCACTGGACTTTGATTGACAGCTGCAAGGAAACCCGGCGTTGCCAGGTTTGATAAATGCCTGCACTACCAAGAGCCGAGGAGTGACGGCACGTCACGGCAGCAAAATCAGTTGGACGAGATTGAATGGTAAAATTGGCCATAAAAAACTATTATATTCGTAAAGTGTACAGCTAATATATATATATATATATATATATAAAACAAAATATTTTTGAGTGGGCTGTATCTGTCGAAAATTGCTAGCTACTGTCTGCTGTACACTCTTAGAAGGGATGTGTCAAATATGACACAACATGTGTTGAATTTCAACACACCTACAGAGTGTGCTCAGGGACAACACGTTGTTGTGTTTATTTATGTGTAAATCATTTTTACACACAAAATGTGTTACATGCCCCTAACACACAATGTGCACATTTTACACATCGTGTGTCATAAATGTGTAACCAAGATGAACACACTCATTTGTTATTTCTGCACATTTTGTGTTATATTTCTTTAACCAGAATTAACATTTGATTGTGTTATATCTGCACATTGTGTGTCAATGACGATTACTGGAAGTACCAGGTGGTGGATATGGTTTTTATTCAAAAAATCGAATGCAAGAATACATTCATTGGACATGTATTTACAAGGATTTCATTAGCACAATATGTCATTAAGAAAATAATTGTTAACATTTAAAAACATTAATATTTTTCTAATTCATCAAATGCGTGATAATAAAGCAATTGGTTATAAAGAATGTCCTTTTGTATCAAGCAAATACAATTTTTTTTTTTTACAACCAATATATCACTTAAATGCAACAATTATATATACACATATGGACAACTTTACCATTCAATCTCGTCCAACTGATTTTGCTGCCGTCACTCCTCGGCTCTTGGTAGTGCAGGCATTTATCAAACCTGGCAACTCCGGGTTTCCTTGCAGCTGTCAATCAAAGTCCAGTGGCTCCGCCCAAAAGTGCCAGAAACTTTTCACGCGCGCGTAGACGGACTCTGCGAGGCTGACACTCCCGCGAGCGAGCGCAGAGCCTCTCGCGAGCGAGCGCAGAGCCGCTCGCGGGGGTTTAATCTGCGCGCTAGGGTCATTTTATGCGCGTGTAAAAGCACATTTTCCGCTCGTGAGTAGCTTGTTTTACGCGCTAGAATATTGACCCAAATCTGACTCCATACCAACACCTTGAATACCAACAACCTTATCATCTGCATAATCAACACACTCTCACTCCCTAAGCGTCCAATAGCGACGTTTGGTCAGTGTCCGTGGCGTCCAATTGTGACGCTCCTTCAGCGTCATAAAGGGACGCAAATAGCTTTCAACTGATTGCAATGTATTCCCATCTGCGTCGGGATTTGACGCTCATGGAAGCACGGCATTCGTTTATGTCGGCTGCACTTAAAGGTAATGTGAGCGTCCATTCCCAGGAGTAAAGGATGGCAGAAGACACTACACTACCCAGAATCCCCAGCTATCGTTTGGACTACACCATGTGCTCTGTTTGACAAACCCCGTGATAGTCCTCAAGCTCTGTGATTGGAGAGTGTGCTCCGAGGGTTAAGCCGATTCTCAAACAGCACTTGAAATGGGATGGAACCACGGCAGACTGTCCAAAACTGGATTTGAACGGGTCCACCGCGTCCCCCCTCCCCCACCCCGTCCCCAGAACTACACATGCTGGCTATTCTGTTTCGCAACATGTTCTCTATGGCACGTCTCTACTGGGAGTTGTAGTTTTAAAAGACGTTTTCGTATTTCCCATAATAAGAAGTTGCCAGTATTAAACTGTGTACATCCCTGGAGGTTTAGGGGACAGGAAACACTCACATTTAAAACATATAATTAATAAATGGGTGACAATTGCTTGTGCCCATTATGGGCAGTATTAATATATATACCCACATGCCAGCTAAGGTCAGAAGAGCTTTATTTAACAGCTGGTCTTATGTGTGTGACCGCTGTGATAACATTACATTACATTAATTGATAAGCCTGAAACATGCACTTGTCAAGGTTCAGAGGCACATTTTGCAAATATGGCAGTAGTCATCGATCAGCTTAAGATAAGATATACTTTATTGATCCCAAGTTGGAACATTTGCGTTACATCAGCATGTGTAACAGTTAAATATGCAGTTGTGTTTATTTGAAAATCATTTAGTATAATCACACAAATTCTGTGTTTTATATTCAACAATTCTGTGTTCTTTATTTATTGATTGTTCAATACCTGACAAGGCCGGAGATGAAATATCTACATACATCTTATAAGAGTATAATACATTATGTATAATATCAGTTAAAATAAGTGCTTCAACATAGTTAACATTGCTGGAGGTATGCACAAATATTGATAGATGTCATGTCTTGTAATGCACTATTGAGGAACCTGCAACCCAAGTTTTTCATTCAGTGCAGAACTATAGGTTACTTACGTAACCCCAGTTGTCAGAGTAACATGAAGTGAGATGTCTCACTATGGGATGCGCCTCATCGCGGAGCAAACAGAAGCATCAATCTCATTACGCCAATCCTGATTGGCCGGTGATTCTTGACGTCAACGTCAGGGGAAATCACCCCCTATAAGTAGCCTGCGCCACGACGCATGCGTCATTCAAAATAAGCACCTCTTCTCACTTCACCATAGTAAGGAGGGCCGTCTGGTGAGACATCTCACTTCATGTTACTCTGAGAACTGGGGTTACGTAAGTAACCTATAGTTCTCATTCATAACACTCCGTTCGATGTCTCACTATGGGATATTGTAGCTCCCGTATTGCCAGACGAGCTTATCTCGAAGATCACCGATCAATCAGAATTTAACAGGTGGAGTCCCGACTCAACAAGGTGCCCAGCACTGCTCGGGCCACGCTTGGAGCGGCAACACACTCTCACTCCCTAAGCGTCCAATAGCGACGTTTGGTCAGTGTCCGTGGCGTCCAATTGTGACGCTCCTAGGCTCTTTCAGCGTCATAAAGGGACGCAAATAGCTTTGAACTGATTGCAATGTATTCCCATCTGCGCCGGGATTTGACGCTCATGGAAGCACGGCATTCGTTTATGTCGGCTGCCCTTAAAGGTAATGTGAGCGTCCATTCCCAGGAGTAAAGGATGGCAGAAGACACTACACTACCCAGAATCCCCAGCTATCGTTTGGACTACACCATGTGCTCTTGACAAACCCCGTGATAGTCCTCAAGCTCTGTGATTGGAGAGTGTGCTCCGAGGGTTAAGCCGATTCTCGAACAGCACTTGAAATGGGATGGAACCACGGCAGACTGTCCAAAACTGGATTTGAACGGGTCCACCGCGTCCCCCCTCCCCCACCCCGTCCCCAGAACTACACATGCTGGCTATTCTGTTTCGCAACATGTTCTCTATGGCACGTCTCTACTGGGAGTTGTAGTTTTAAAAGACGTTTTCGTATTTCCCATAATAAGAAGTTGCCAGTATTAAACTGTGTACATCCCTGGAGGTTTAGGGGACAGGAAACACTCACATTTAAAACATATAATTAATAAATGGGTGAAAATTGCTTGTGCCCAATATGGGCAGTATTAATATATATACCCACATGCCAGCTAAGGTCAGAAGAGCTTTATTTAACAGCTGGTCTTATGTGTGTGACCCCTGTGATAACATTACATTACCTTAATTGATAAGCCTGAAACATGCACTTGTCAAGGTTCAGAGGCACATTTTGCAAATATGGCAGTAGCCATCGATCAGCTTAAGATAAGATATACTTTATTGATCCCAAGTTGGAACATTTGCGTTACATCAGCATGTGTAACAGTTAAATATGCAGTTGTGTTTATTTGAAAATCATTTAGTATAATCACATAAATTCTGTGTTTTATATTCAACAATTCTGTGTTCTTTATTTATTGATTGTTCAATACCTGACAAGGCCGGAGATGAAATATCTACATACATCATAAGAGTATAATACATTATGTATAATATCAGTTAAAATAAGTGCTTCAACATAGTTAACATTGCTGGAGGTATGCACAAATATTGATAGATGTCTTGTAATGCACTATTGAGGAACCTGCAACCCAAGTTTTTCATTCAGTGCAGAACTACACCACAGTTGTGTAGGCCTATATGATATGTCAATAAACCTTAGAAAATCTTGAAATCTTGAACGGGATGTGCAAAATAGTCATTACATACAGTCTTTAATTAACAATTAGTAGAGAATAACGAGTAATGAATATACTTTATAGGGATCGTATTAATATCTAATAATAAAAATATTGAAATTCAATAACATGCTTTAACCACCAGGTGTCTCTTTATATCATCTGTGCACCTTTATGGTGTAAATACAGCCTATCTACCAATTGGATCAAATATAAAAGTGAGCCGAATTAGTGTTGATACTGCAAGGAGACGTATTGTGTGAAAATAAATGTAAGATGTTGTTTAATGGCTGATATATTTATGATCCACGTCACGTTTTCAGTTCCTCATGTTTGTCTTCTCATCAGGGCTCTATAAATACAGAACTACGGCAGATATGTAATATGTAATGCAGCCGAACCGTGTATTACAATGCCGTTATGTGATGACTTTCAAAGAGAAAAGCAAGCACACTCGGAATAAGGTATTATTATTATTTTGGTCTGTTTCCGGTATTTGTTAATGACGATGTGCTGTGAGATGTGAGACTGGAATTGCACAGGGGGGAAATAACGTAGGCTATCTTTAGATGCGGATTTTGTTAAACTAATATGTTTAGGCTGTGGACCAACACTATACATTGACGGGGAAGGGGGTAGCAATAAAGATAACACCATTAAACAGTTACACAACATAACAGAAATGACATCGATAGCAGCGTCCCTAGCAACCACCTTGGTAACAATGAAAACGTCGCGATTTCCTGAAGTAATCTTCGTAATAACTAGCAAACTAAAGATCATGTACATCCACTGCACACATAATCTGAGATAACAACTCATATTTCTCGCATCAAATGACATCAAAACGCATTTTAATGGCCAAACTAACTTTAAAATAGACATTTTCTACCGAGAATAAAACGAATTTCGGCCATGTTTTCTTTTTCTGTAGGGAGAAATTTGAAGATCATGTGACATAGACGCTGGGGATTCTGGGTAGTGTAGTGTCTTCTGCCATCCTTTACTCAGAAAAAATATTTGTTTCTCCGAATGGAAGGAGAAAAATACAAAAGCTTTGCACACAATTGAAACCAATCAATGTTGTGTAATTAACAAGGATAATCTGGTGTTTTTTAGTCGATGAGTAGTGTAGATATCACTGTAAAATCAATCGACAGTAAGAGGAATACTTACTTCCGGGTGTACAATTCTCCGTTATCCAATGGGAATGGACGCTCACATTGCCTTTAAGGGCAGCCGGCATAAACGAATGCCGTGCTTCCATGAGCGTCAAATCCAGACGCAGATGGGAATACATTGCAATCAGTTGAAAGCTATTTGCGTCCCTTTATGACGCTGAAGGAGCCTAGGAGAGTCACAATTGGACGCCACGGACACTGACCAAATGTCGCTATTGGATGCTTAGGGAGTGAGAGTGTGTTGGCATAATATGCATTATCCTACCCTACAAATATTTCCAGCTTTTTCTTTCCTAATACATTTAGTTTCTCATATTTTTGTAAATTGAACAACACAATATTGTGCAGCATCAACACTAAAAGGTGCATTAGCCTAATTCTGTTATCCATAAATTACTCTTTTATTGGGTACACAGTAAACTATGTGCTGTCATTTGTGAAAATCCTTTCACCAATGAAAGGCTAAGGGCTGCACTCTTTTGTCGAGTGCTAGTAATAGTGATCTATGTTTGAAATACATCTGACCTTATACTATTTAGTGCCGTCTGGAGAAGAGTTTTTTTTCTCTCCTCCTCCCGCCAGGGGCTAAACCACTGGAGCTTCACATTCTGTTGCTGGAAAAATGGCATTGAAGCAGTTCATCATGGCAGGTTAACTAGCATCTCCCACTTCACTGTGACACAAACTTCACACAGTTACTGCGGCAGCAAATAGAACTCTGCAATAAACCAGAGAGTGACTTAAGGCTTCGCTGTCTGGCAGGAATGTTTATAAGATGAGAGTCCATGCCAAACCCAAAACAATGGGGAAAGGTCTAAGCTCAAATATGTTTGAAACTAAATTAATTGGAATTTGGTACATAATTATAAACAACAAATTATAAAAAGCGTCCGTGAAGGATATGTGAGACAGGACATACAGTAGGACATGCTGAATTTTAAATATTTCAAGTGAGTAGTGGCTCACTATCTCATTATTCCAGGCTTGCTCCTCCAATGTGAAATGCCTCTTTTAATGTTCTCCCCCTTATTACTGCCTTATTCAGTCGATGCATGGTTTTCCTTAAACATAATTTCCAAACTCATCCGGAAATGGTTCATATTGAAAATGTATAAATTAGCCAACACTTGGTGATGCATCTTGACTTGATAGTATTAGAGTTGCATGTAGAATGTTATGATCTGTTGACTACGCTTTATATTCACCAGCAAACGAAACAGCGGTTAATGATGGATGAGTAGATCTTGGCTTTCATTAAATACCATTGTGATTTACAAAGGGGATGTCAAAATCTCATGCAGCCCTGTTCATGTTTGGAGTGGGTGCAAATAGAAACATTGCTGAATGTGAGGTACTGACTACCAGAGTAATTGTATCCATGACATGCTAGTTAAAATAGCATAGCATCTTTTGATCAGACAATTACTAAGCACTTGTCCTGAACCAGATGTATATGTTGGCACCATGCAGGGAGAAACAAAAGAGAACTCAAATCAGCACAACACACAAAATAATTTCAATAAATTCAAATCCAGAGGTATTTCACTTTATTCTCTGCTCAGAAACTCATTATTCCTTTATATATTTCCATAGCAAAAGTGTTGCTGCAAAACATTGATTGCTGTTATATTATTTCTCTGAATGAAAGGAGAGCGGTGTTTGGGCTATCAGTACCTTTTGAACAATTGGAAAAACAAAATAAAAAAATATAAAACTGTAAGTGTGAAAGTGAAAGTGAGCTTCGAACTGGTTGTCAAATGTGGTTGCACACTGGTTTATAAACATTTGCTTGTGGGGTTAGCTTTCTAACTGCTGGTTCTCTATTTTGTACTTTGGTCAACAAATGCTGTTAATAAAAAATAAAAAAAACATCCTTTTTTATTCAAATGTTGAATTGAGGTAGCTGTTTGTTCTCTGAGTGTAAAAACAAAGCTTAAGACAAGTACATTAAGCTCATCAAATATTCAATATTTAATTATAAGCCAAAGCTGGATTTTCCTCGACACTGCAGTCTGACCCTGACAGACAGGTGATGTGCTGCAAACTGAGATAAGCATCAGTCAAACACACAAACACTCTTGGCCAAACTCCAGAAAATCAATATCATCACCTTTTTAGAAATGATAAGAATAATCCGCAGATGGATCGACAGAAGCTTCAGGGGACCTTTTGTCTGTTTGGACTGTGTGTGTGTGTGTGTGTGTGTGTGTGTGTGTGTGTGTGTGTGTGTGTGTGTGTGTGTGTGTGTGTGTGTGTGTGTGTGTGTGTGTTTTGGTTGGTCTTGCAGGTGACCTTGCCAGGAGCTCGGCTGACCTCTGCTCTGCTCCTTCCTGCTGAGACATGGTTCTCGTCCAGACAACGGCCTGTAGACTGTTTTGGTATCCAGATGGCCACTGCTGCTCTGGGGCTCCATTTAAAAAAAGAAGAAAGAAAACTTTCGTTTCACCTTTTAGCTGAAGTTTTTAAACTGAAAGGCAATTTTATGATTCTTATAAGTTGTTGACAAGTAGCACAAGAGTTTTGGCAACTCGTGAAGGCCAAGAAATAAGCCGTTTTATTTGGAGTTCTGCTGATGTATATTTTAAAAGACCCAATATGGTCCTTTGGATATTTAATAGATCTGTTGTTAAATGAATGCCTTAAAGAGAAAAAGAGAAAAGGACCTCAGAGACAATAATTCATCCCTCACTCACATTCAGCGTCTCATTCACAATTAAAAAAATGTATTCAAGGCTTTCATTTCCTGGTTAGGAAAACCTAAATATTTGAATTTGAAATAATTTTTCATGTCTTTTTCAACATCACTGCATGCAAGATATTTGACTAAAACAACATTTAGGTTTAATTCTGGTCAAAGAAACGTAAAGAAAGATCTATTGTCTGATGTCAGTTTGTTGAAAGTAATGATTATGCTGCTATCATATTTAATAATTTAAGATAGTAACCCTCAAAATCCATCAGCAGTTATTTTAAAGCCCTACAGGACTTCCAGGTTAATGAATAAAATAGTCAGAGTAATTAATGAAAGACCAATTGTTTTTTCTCTGATGAATATGTCTAATCCCCAGGCGGTGATAGAAGAGGCAGTTAGTGCAGGCTTTGAATATGCAGCTCCAGAGCAATAATTCAGTCTAGGTGGTGACAGGCACATATATCCTCCCCCTGACTTTATTCACCAAATGTCCACACTTGTCATTCCTCAACAACCCAATCAAAGTTCCTACCGCACTCTTTGGGAAAGATTCATAAATAGTTTTCTCTCCAATGCATCAGACCGACATTGAACGTTGATCTTCATAATTCACCATCTGCTGAATCACACAGTGTGAACTAAAAGATGAAATACATTTGACAGGCTGCCTTTGTCACCTGGCAGTAAGCAGCACCTCATCTTGTTACTCATCATAATTCAAATAAATGACATTATTACCTCCAGATCGTCACGACAACAGTCATTACAGTATCACAGAGACTATAGAGCAACACCATGGGACAGCAGCTGAAGAATGATGCATTGTAACCTCTCAGGCCTGGGTGATTTAATATCAAATCTCTGTATACATTACATGATAGTAGATGGGGTGTGGCTGTATATGATCTCAAAGCAAGACTAAATATTGATGCCTTCCATCTACCAAACAGGAGTGCCTTTCAAAGGAAGTAAAGAAAGCAGCTGGTCATCAGCAAACAAAATAATACCAGTGGAATTAAAACAGGTAATGAGGAAATGAATGCTCTCTGTTTTTTGTTTCATCTGTTTATCGTGATACATTGAGTAAGATCTACTTGTAAAGAGCTGGAGATCAATAATACAACACACACACACACACACACACACACACACACACACACACACACACACACACACACACACACACATACACACACACACACCACACACGCGCACACACACACACACACACACACACACACACACACACACACACACACACACACACACACACACACACACACGCACACACTTTCTGTGTCAAAATTAAAAACGGCTTTCTGTTGCTATACAAATCCCAGTATAGGTTGAATCATAAAATTGTTAAGGGTTTGCAGAAATGCACTGATAAATCAGAAAATAAATCAAGGACTATTATGACCCTTTTCAACAAAAAATATTTGTGAGGGTTATATAAACTAAACATTGATTAAATGAGAGCATTATTGCATGATTAGTGATGAAGAGATCATTTTAATACAATTCGTAAGGAATATACAACAAATATCCTGGCATCCTGCTGCTGCCACTTACATTTTATAAAGTAGACAGATACCATTAAGTTTAATTGGAAAATAATGAGTGCTTTGCCTTGGCTTGAGGCCAACTGCCTTGCTTCAATAGCATTGCTACGCTTGCTAGATAGGTATCTAAAATTATTTGCTGGAGAGAAACGCTTCATAAATTACCCTGCCTGTCAATATGGTGATCAGTCACACCAAACAATGTGCTGAAAAGAAATTCTGCAAGAAATGTTTGGTTGAGGTCTCGAGTTGGAAGTGGCATGCCAGAGACACAAATTAGGTGTAATTAATGTGTTTAATGATGTGAATAAATATAAAAACAAACTTTCTGTAAATAAAGATGTTCTTATTTGGGTGGGCTGTTTATATTTGTCTGATCCAAACTGCTTTACTTACCAAAACAATTACAGCTTTTTGTTCAAATGCTAAGCATATCCTATGTTTACAACTTTCTCTGACAACCAAACATGCATAGGTGCATTAATAAATAACATAACATGTCAAAATACCACCATCTGTGAGAGGAGGATTAAGATTGGTCGGTTGAACTTGGGTGCTCAGTGCTGCAACTCAATAATGGAGGCCAGAGATGTTGTCCTGTTTCCTACAAATAAGCACATTACTGACTAGTTTGGCAAATTCATCTTCAGACTGTCTCGATCAGTAAATGAAGTTTCAATAACAGAAACCTCAGAAGGCAGCTCGGTGGTTAGGGTTAGGGATAGTATGGCGAAAAACATTTGGGGGCAATTTGGCAATCAGGTCAAGTCAGGCCCATAGCCATGTTCACAAGTTGGGAAACCTTGATGACATCACCTGTCTCCACCATACACTATAAACTGTATATCTCTCAACGCATCCCAATCTTCCACCAGTCTCATGCACATGTGTGAATATGGTGGCTTTCTCGTGGTATTTACGTCAGTCTAAGTATTTAGTTGACTTTTTTGAATGCTCTAGGGCAGTAAATCCCCAACTTTTGGGCTTGTGACAATTGGTGGGTATCTTTTACCGCTCAGATCATTCAATATGTATTTCAAATAATTGGTCTGCAATAGAATATAATAGAATGTGAGGTATGGTCACACATGCAGAGCATACAGCACACACAGTGACATTTGGCCTCTGCATTTAACCCATCCTAGTACCAGGAGTCTAGTACTAGGAGCAGTGGGCAGCTAT
The DNA here is from genome assembly GCF_902827115.2 of Pseudochaenichthys georgianus. Lineage (NCBI taxonomy): Eukaryota > Metazoa > Chordata > Actinopteri > Perciformes > Channichthyidae > Pseudochaenichthys > Pseudochaenichthys georgianus. Next base: position 7,893,509 of record NC_047516.1, on the reverse strand, counting down.
TGTACAGCGCCCGGGGAGCAATGGGAGTGAGGGGGGAAGGGGGGTGTCCGGAGCCTTGCTCAAGGGCACCACGGCAGGGCAGGAGGTGAACTGGGACCTCTCCAAGTAGCAGTCCACACTCCATAATTTAGGTCTGATCAGGGACTTGAAACGGCGACCCTACAGCTTCCAGCCCAAGCCCCTACTGACTGAGCTACTGCCGGACTACAATAAAAGACGACTAATTGTATTATCATTCAACATCGAAAGATATCTATTTCAAATTATCTAAATATTGCTTTCTTTCCAATTTCTATCCAATTTAGTTTAACTTTATTTGTAGTATTCTCAAGACATGTCATATGTTTACTGACCTAATAAAACTCAATGCAGTTCCCCTTGTTTCTAAGGTTTCGGAATTGTCTTGACCTACTGTATAACTGTTGCTATAAAGGTTGTTAAAGGGATGTCTCATTCTAAGGAAAGCAACTATGTAAAAACAAAATCTATCAGGTCAAAAGTGTTAACAAAATCTATCTTGGATAAATAAATTCCACATCCAAACATTGTGATCTTTAGTGTTTTAATTTCTGCACAGTTTCATGTGGCAACTTTATAAACAAAAAATATCTCTAGCGTCTGTCAAACAGATTGTTGCAAAAGTACCACAGGGTGTAAATGTCTGCCCCTTCAACCTTGGAGCACATTTGTTCCTGTGAGTGAACACAACATTGTTCCCAAATTCACTCTTTTCGAAGTGACAATCCTTTGGATTCATTCCAATACGAGCGATTTTCACAATATTTCCCAGCCCTCCTGGGAAATCTCGGCTCCAGCACCCACCAATTCCCTCCTCTCCCAGAGTCAAATGGGTTTCCGGCGATTGCAGGAAAGAAAATTGCGCCGTCTGAGCCCAGAGACATTTGCTGTAAATGCAGTTATCGACTTGATAGGACCCCTGTGATTATTTTGAAGTGGAATTACCCTGTTTTATCACAGAATGTACCTTCTGCCAATAGGTTTGACAATGCCTCCCATTAGGTTCTGCCTCAAACTGATGTAGCGATTAGAGACAAATGGTAAGGTCCCATTTCCATGACCTGTGAGACAGAACGCACATACTAAAATTAAATTACTGGATAATTCCCCTTGCAATGATATAGAATACATTTGAATGCATCTTGAGTGCAATGAGCAAGGGGATTCACAATACATCACGGTACATTTTGATCCTCTCCACAGGTCTTAATGGTGCTTGAAATAATCAGATAAAAATTGTCTTAAATGAGAGCTCATTCATTTATAGAGATTGGAATGACTTCTAATGTGATTTCATTAGATTTTGGGATTTTTCATCCGACGCTTCTGTGTGTTACTCATAATCACACAAGTGCCACCCTGATTATTTCATCTTAAAACTTAAGCACTGCATTTAAAATGTTTCTCACTGTCTCATCTATAGTTTTCTAACCATTACTGTAAACATCCCTCTAGCAATACAGGAGCTAGCAGCCTTTATTATTTTCACAACAGACACAACACACTGGGCCTGAACGGAGTCCTCGGGATTCAGATCTGAGTGTGCTCTAGAAAATAAAATAAGGTGTTTTCCAAACACTGGCGTGAAGCTACACCCAATTTGATGTTAAACATTTAAATATGGTCTTCATCAAAATAATAAGGTGGATTTTATCTGGCAGATATCGATTCCTAGAGGTTGTAGGTTCCCATGACGAAGCAGAACTAAGCAGAAAGCAGTCTTTTTGTCACAACAAATTACACAACAAACACACACATTTACCCGTTCGCACTGTACTAGAATTATAAGGGATGTGCTACTCATTATTTTCGTGCTTTAATAAGCTGGCTTCATCCAAATTACCAAGGGAATTCAATGAAACATTTTTGGGATTTTTTAGTAAGTAAGAAAATATAACTTGTTTAGAACAATTATCAGTGAAAACATCCACATATTAACAAGAACAGTTCCAAAACACCAACTATATCAGCCTGTTATTTATTCCAGTATAAATATATTTTATAAACTTCTCATTACACATTGATGGCTCCAAAAGTAACGTTTGGATGTATAATTCGCACAGAGGATGCTGTAGTGACTGAATTCTTATAATCAACATCTCGTAACATTGTGTTTGTTGACTTTGTTCAAAACAAACAAAGAAACACTGCCATGCCACACAGTGCTGCCAACAAGGATTTAATCTCTGCTAATGCTAGAAATAGTTAAATCAATAGTCCGCCGTCTGCGATAGGATCTCAAACAGTTTGTATAGAAGATCGACACTAGAGATGTCCTGATTTTCTGTCATTTGTGTTCTGACAAATAATTAGCAAACAGACTGAAGATCGAACATAATGGCTGAGTAGGAAACCCCATAATGTTGTCCATTAACATTTTTCAGAGAAGAAGAAACAATCTGAGCTAATGACAAAAAGAATGGAGTACAATTTGATCATGATAATAAGGATGTGCTGCTGCTGTTTACTGTATATCTTATCTCAATCTTGATAATTATACAAACAATAACAAAAACCAATAATTAAACATTTAAAATAAATGTGAGTTTTACATTTTCAGTGGCAAAGGGACAAGTCTAGTCAAAAACATTGGTCTATTTTTCTATTCAGAGTTTGTTTACATTAAAACAAATAGAATAATTATTGTTATTTATAATATAACACTTTGCAGTGACAAATATACAAAGTCTTGACTATTAACTGGTAGATATTGTTAGAAACTTGATATAAATGAATGCATGTGTTAACTGTTGCTTAGCAACAGGTGCTGAACATAGAGGAAAAACACTGGGAGAACCTGGCATAACATTTTAAAGTTGTAAAATCAATAAAGCACAGGAAGTGCTGCACAGGGTCATTCACTTGGTGTTAGAGAGAACATCATGAACCTCCATTAAAAGTTAGTCAGAAAAAAAAAGTGTTTTTACTCTTTGGAGTTTTAAAGTGAAGCTGGTTGCTTCATTCCTTGTATTTAACTGTTATGCTTAATTGTTATATTTTAAATCACTAAGATACTAAAAGGCATTTTCAAAGCAAACCAGTGTGTGGACTGAAGTTGTAATAGTCTATTACTCATTTAATAAATCACTGATTATTTTGGTGTCCATCCATGTCAATTTCCATTTTGATGAGAAAACATTGGTTAGCATTTCTGTGTAAGCTGCACGGTACGGGCTTCAGCACAGCAGGTTCACCTCATTTGAATTTAATGAGCTGTACAATAGGGATTCAGCACTGTGTTCCTGCATTTAATCAATACCCTTTTAGCTAATCTACATTTGCTAGTTTAACACCAGAAACATGATTGTTATCCTGAAACAACACTTATTTTAGTATATGATGGAATCTGAATAAGAATAATTTATTTTTGAAAGCTTCATGCCCTTCAGAACGTATATGGTTTGAAAATGAAAGCATTTTTCGCAAACATTAGGGTTGTGTACTTTTTATTTGATAACCGAATGAGGTAGCCGCCAGCAGCAATGAAGCTTTGAATGCATTTATCTGTGCTAAACCTCAGTATAAATAACCATAAATACAGCGAGCTGGAGAGGATGGAGGATTCATATGATCAACGCTGAGCTATAACATGATATTGTGGCGACAACGGGAGACAAACAGTTCTTCCTTGCTAACAGTCTATTGTTTAAGCTATACCCAGATGGACAGAGATTGAAAACTGACTTGTAGGAAGACAACAAAGTAGAAAGTATTGTCTTGATTAAGTATGAATATAAAGCTACTGTATGTCTAGGTTTGTGTGAACCAATAAGTGTGTGTGTATGCAAATATCTGTGTGTGTGTTTTACTGACCTTGTGGGGACACCTGTTTTTTGTTTTAGTTTTTTAAGTCCCCATAATGTCAATCATAAGGTAAAGGTTATGGTAAGTCTCAAGGAAATTAAACTCAATTTAAAGTTGTTCTGTGTGTTTGTCAAACTGTTGTTGTCTTTTCATTAGATTTTCCTTGGATAAACAGTGTATGTTTTTGACTGAAGGCTCTGCATTTAACTTCAGCGCCCAAAGTAAATGACTAAACAAAGCAGTTGTGACAGATGAAATGATCGCTGTGTCCTTGCCAAGTTCAATTTGAACTTCTCGGGTTGATGTTTCCTCCCACACCTGCCTCTGTTGTTATACATAATTTTCCCACAGAGCACTTTATGAAATGAGAACTAAGTCTGGAATGCAAATGATCTGTTGTGGAAATTACATTTTGCCTTGTGAAACATTTTCAGACAGCAAAGTATAAACACAAACTTCAATGATTAGCTAATGGTCAAAAGATTGGTGTTTTGTTCTGCGTATTAAAAAACTTCGACTGCCTGCAGGGGATGTGTGTTCATACTCCAAAGATAGATTTTTGGGACAAAACGGTGTCACACCTCAGATAACACATTAAACATACAAGAAGAGACCAACACTGCCAGCTCACTGGCTCCCTGAGCGGAGTTTAGACGGCTGTGGCCCGGAGTGAAAGAACAACAAAGGCAGAATCCTTTCAGCTTATCTTACTGGTGTGAAATTTGTCTTTGAGAACATCAGAAGAAACAATGAACAACAGATAACAGCCAGAGCATATCAGCACATTAACTCCCATAAATTACCCTTTGATGGATTTTACAGTTAAAAAAGGACCATTTAGGCATCCAACTTTGTGAGAAGACGGGAGTGCCACTTACAGTATGAGTTGAAATATATATTTTTCTTACAAAATAAATCTAAAACAATAAACAAAATAATAAGATATGTTAATAAATAACTTGCATCAGTGTCATATGGAAGTCATGATTGAGCTTAAAGTGTTGGAAGAATGTATGAGAGTCAGAAAATCACATTTGTATTAGATTTAGTTACATTACATTACATGTCATTTGTTAGACGCTTTTATCCAAAGCGACTTACATACTCAATACTGTGCACAATCACCACAGGAGCAATTTGGGGTGAAGTGTCTTGCCCAGGGCAACACACTCTTACTCCCTAAGCGTCCAGGAGCGACGTTTGGTCAGTGTCCGTGGCGTCCAGTTGTGACGCTCCTAGGCTCCTTCAGCATCATAAAGGGACGCACATAGCTTTCAACTGATTGCAATGTATTCCCATCTGCGGCGGGATTTGACGCTCATGGAAGCACGGCATTCGTTTGTGTCGGCTGCCCTTAAAGGCAATGTGAGCGTCCATTCCCATTGGATAACGGAGAATTGTACACCCGGAAGTAAGTATTCCTCTTACTGTCGATTGATTTTACAGTGATATCTGCACTACTCATCGACTAAAAAACACCAGATTATCCTTGTTAATTACACAACATTGATTGGTTTAAATTGTGTGCAATGCTTTTGTATTTTTCCCCTTCGATTCGGAGAAACAGGATGGCAGAAGACACTACACTACCCAGAATCCCCAGCTATCGTTTGGACTACACCATGTGCTCTGTTTGACAAACCCCGTGATAGTCCTCAAGCTCTGTGATTGGAGAGTGTGCTCCGAGGGTTACGCCGATTCTCGAACAGCACTTGAAATGGGATGGAACCACGGCAGACTGTCCAAAACTGGATTTGAACGGGTCCACCGCGTCCCCCCCTCCCCCACCCCGTCCCCAGAACTACACATGCTGGCTATTCTGTTTCGCAACATGTTCTCTATCTATGGCACGTCTCTACTGGGAGTTGTAGTTTTAAAAGACGTTTTCGTATTTCCCATAATAAGAAGTTGCCAGTATTAAACTGTGTACATCCCTGGAGGTTTAGGGGACAGGAAACACTCACATTTAAAACATATAATTAATAAATGGGTGAAAATGGCTTGTGCCCAATATGGGCAGTATTAATATATATACCCACACGCCAGCTAAGGTCAGAAGAGCTTTATTTAACAGCTGGTCTTATGTTTGTGACCCCTGTTGTTAATTGATAACATTACATTACATTACATTAATTGATAAGCCTGAAACATGCACTTGTCAAGGTTCAGAGGCAAATTTTGCAAATATGGCAGGAGCCATCGATCAGCTTAAGATAAGATATACTTTATTGATCCCAAGTTGGAACATTTGCGTTACATCAGCATGTGTAACAGTTAAATATGCAGTTGTGTTTATTTGTAAATCATTTAGTATAATCACACACATTCTGTGTTTTATATTTAACAATTCTGTGTTCTTTATTTATTAATTATAAGCGCATAATTTTACGTAATTAATCATATATTTTCGATTATAAAGAGTAGAAACATGATTCAGATATCCGCGGAATCGCTGGAAGGGTAGCTTTCCAGCGGTATCTCCTGTGAGACTGTAACCAGGGCAAAGCAGCCAATATGGCCGCTCAAAGCAGCTTGACTTTACACTGTGTGGGATTGGTGGATTCGTGTGTCCGTCAAGGAAATCTCGGCCGGCAGCCATCAAGGTCTGAAATGACCAATGGACATCGAGAAATCACTAAGGACCTACCCACCAAGTAAAAAAAACATAAACCACGTGTCTCCCATCAGTTTACGTCTGTGTGGAGAGAGAGAGACAGAGAAAATGGCTAAAAAAACTTTACAGTTGCCGACTTCGCTAGAGATTTTTTTCGCTAGCAGCAGTGAAGATAGAGCCTCAGAACCTGAAGTCTTCGACTATTCTTCTGAAGAAGAACACAAAGACAACAAGGATCTATTTGGACATGGGTAAGTGTAAATATTACAGTAATAGTGTACTGGCAATGTTTGGGGAATACCGCGAAAATGAACAATAGGTTTATTGATATATATTTTTTATCGATAGGCATGAACTTTTTCTTGGGACAAAATAGACTCCATTAGCAAAAGTTTACTCTGTGTTAACGTTATTTTGGTGTGTAAAAGTGAGATTACATGTGTAGATGATTAAATCATTTATTCGTCCCACAACGGAGACATTTACAGTGACATGTTTTTGCCATCGATTATTTTATTACATTGCATTTAGCTGACGCTTTTATCCAAAGCGACTTACAATAAGTGCGTTCGACCAACAAAATACAAACTTGAAGAAAACAGAATCATATAAGTACATCAGGCTTCATAGAGCAAAAACATTTCAAGTGCTACTCAACTGGCTTTAGATAAGCCAGCCCTTTATTAGTATATAAGTGCTTTGTTAATAGTTCTATCGCTCAAAGTGGAGTCGAAAGAGATGAGTTTTCAGTCTGCGCCAGAAGGTGTGTAAGCTATCTGCTGTCCTGATGTCAATGGGGAGCTCATTCCACCATTTTTGGAGCCAGGATAGCAAACCCACGTGTTTTTGCTGATGGGAACTTGGGTCCCCTTCGCAGCGATGGTGCAGCGAGCCCTTTGGTTGATGCAGAGCGGAGTGCACGTGCTGGGGTGTACGGTTTAACCATGTCCTGGATGTAGGAAGGGCCAGATCCATTCGCAGCATGGTATGCAAGTACCATTGTCTTGAAGTAGATTCTAGAATTCTCGGAAGCCAGTGAAGGCAGCGGAGGAACGGCGTGGTGTGGGAGAATTTAGGAAGGTTGAAGACCAGGCGAGCCGCTGCATTCTGGATGAGCTGCAGAGGTCGGATGGCACATGCAGGTAGACCAGCCAGTAGGGAGTTGCAGTAGTCTAGGCGTGAGATGACGAGAGCCTGGACCAGAACCTGCGTCGCTTTCTGGGTCAGCTGGGGACGCATCCTCCTGATGTTGTAAAGCGTGTATCTGCAGCAGCGGGTTGTAGCAGCGATGTTTGCAGTAAACGACAGGTTGTTATCTAGGGTCACACCCAGATTCCTTGCAGTCTGAGTCGGGGAAACAACAGAGGTGCCAATGTTGATTGTTAGGTCAAGAGTGGGACAATCTTTTCCCGGAAGGAAAAGCAGTTCAGTCTTGTCAAGGTTGAGCTTGAGGTGATGATCAGACATCCACTGAGAGATTATTTTATCATACTGTTCTGTACAGATGAGACTTTGTCATAGATGTATTTATGTGTGCCTGTTATTATTTTACCGTCCTGTACAGATGAGACTTTGTAATCAGATGTAGCCTATGTATATGTGTGCCTGTGATTTTATACTGAAGTAAAGTAACTGGAAGTGTGTGTGTGTGTGTGTGTGTGTGTGTGTGTGTGTGTGTGTGTGTGTGTGTGTGTGTGTGTGTGTGTGTGTGTGTGTGTGTGTGTGTGTGTGTGTGTGTGTGTGTGTGTGTGTGTGTGTGTGTGTGTGTGTGTGTGTGACTCCTTCTGCAACCTCCCAAACTTTCTTTTTATGTGTGCATTGTTATTTGTGCTTGAGCAACATTTTACTTTAACTTTATTTCAATGAAATTAGTTTTTTATTTGTTTTACAGAGATGTTTCACAGCTGTCTGGGCCTAGTGGCCCACAGGCGGCGTTTATCCAGCAGCCACAACATCCATCTGTGCCGGCCCCCAGGTCAAGATCTACTGTTGCTCAAGGGCCTTCAACAGAGCCATCACCACCAAGGACCAGCAGACCAGCATCACTACAGCAGCCTCCACCTCCATCTGCGGTTGCCACCAGGTCAAGATACACCTCAGCACAAAGGCTCCACCACAGCCATCACCTTCAACCCAGCCAGCAAGGAGGTCTCGTGGAGGTCACCTACACAGCAGCCCATGCACCATCACCCCCACCTACACAGCAGCCAGACCCACTGTCTTGGAAGACAGACAAAGACCTTGACACTGTCTTGACATTTATAATGAATAGTTGGTTGAAAGTTCTGATGTTCAATTTTGTAAATAGTGAGATTTTCCAGTTTCTTATATTTATATAAATAGTTGGTTGAAAAAAACATATTTATAATAAATTGTTGGTTGAAAAAAAAAGGTTGAATGCTCAATTTGTATTTGTACACATCACATGAACCTTGGTATGTAATATGAAGTCATTATTCAGTCCTAATGTATCTCAGTCCCTGCTGTGGTGAAAGTAGAGTGATAAACACCTGTTTTACTCAAAATTCGAATTTTTTTTCATTTTAGACATGAATTACACATTTATATACAGTGTAATTCAAATATTTCACTGCTTTTGTGATCCTAAGACTTTGGTAACCAAATCTAAAACACCAAGACAATTCGATCACATGAGTAAATGTGAAAAAAGAGTTTTGAAGATTTTCCGAAAGTCGGATGTAACATTTTAAGCTTTTGAGCTACTTATCTCATCAAACAGTGCTCTAAGGTGAGTAATTTGCATATATAGCAATACCAGAGATTGTCCTGAACATTTTGATATTTAACACATGGGGTGCCATGTTAGAAGAAATACATTTAAAAGGGGATTTAAGAAAACATCAACAATTCGAGAAAATACCCTTAGACTCCAGAGGGTTTTAATATCTAATAATAAAAATAATGAAATTCAATAACATGCTTTAACCACTAGGTGTCCCTTTATATCAGCTGTGCACCTTTATGGTGTACATACAGCCGATCTACCAATTGGATCAAATATAAAAGTCAGCCGAATTAGTGTTGATACTGCAAGGAGACGTATTGTGTGAAAAGAAATGTAAGATGTTGTTTAATGGCTGATATATTTATGATCCACGTCACGTTTTCAGTTCCACATGTTTGTCTAGAAGTCTTCTCATCAGGGCTCTATAAATACAGAACTACAGCAGATATGTAATATTTAATGCAGAACCGTGTATTACAATGCCGTTATGTGATGACTTTCAAAGAGAAAAGCAAGCACACACGGAATAAAGTATTATTATTATTTTTTTTAAATGTGTTCGGTCTGTTTCCGGTATTTGTTAATGACGATGTGCTCTGAGATGCGAGACTGGAATTGCACAGGGGGAAACGTATCTTTAGATGCGGATTTTGTTAAACTAATATGTTTGCACTGTGGACCAACACTATACATTGACGGGGAAGGGGGTAGCAATAAAGATAACACCATTAAACAGTTACACAACATAACAGAAATAATATCGATAGCAGCGTCCCTAGCAACCACCTTGGTAACAATGAAAACGTCGCGATTTCCTGAAGTAATCTTCGTAATAACTAGCAAACTAAAGATCATGTACATCCACTGTTCACATAATCTGAAATAACAACTCATATTTCTCGCATCAAATGACATCAAAACGCATTTTAATGGCCAAACTAACTTTAAAATAGGCATTTTCCACCGAGAATAAAACGAAGTTCGGCCATGTTGTCTTTTTCTGCAGGGAGAAATGTGAAGATCACCTGACATAGACGCCAGCCATTGGAATGAATGGTGAAAAAAAACGGGGTTTGTCAAACAGAGCACATGGTGTAGTCCAAACGATAGCTGGGGATTCTGGGTAGTGTAGTGTCTTCTGCCATCCTTTACTCCGAAAAATATTTGTTTCTCCGAATGGAAGGAGAAAAATACAAAAGCTTTGCACACAATTGAAACCAATCAATGTTGTGTAATTAACAAGGATAATCTGGTGTTTTTTAGTCGATGAGTAGTGCAGATATCACTGTAAAATCAATCGATAGTAAGAGGAATACTTACTTCCGGGTGTACAATTCTCCGTTATCCAATGGGAATGGACGCTCACATTGCCTTTAAGGGCAGCCGACACAAACGAATGCCGTGCTTCCATGAGCGTCAAATCCCGCCGCAGATGGGAATACATTGCAATCAGTTGAAAGCTATTTGCGTCCCTTTATGATGCTGAAGGAGCCTAGGAGCATCACAACTGGATGACGCGGACACTGACCAAACGTCGCTCCTGGACACTTAGGGAGTGAGAGTGTGTTGCCCAGGGACACAACATGCTGACTCGAACTTGCAACCTCCTGATTCGAAGTCCAACACTCTATCCACTTAGCCACAGCTGCCCAGTACTAGCTTGATATAACTGGGCAGTTCCATTGGTATGGCTCTGGACTCGACCTCCACTTTAAGGGGAGTAAAGGTTGAGTGCTTAAGTGGAGGTGGAGGTAAAATGTTACTGTGTCATTTGTTCTCATCCTTGTTGCTGTCAACACTTATTGTACATGCCGGACAACGGATGTGTGCTGAAGAATACCAAATATATGTGATGTCAGTGAAGTCAGACAGTTCGGAGCTCAGTTAGCCTGTGGACATTATTCTTGCTCTCTGAAGATTACGGAATTATGTGCTGCAGTTTGGGTGATACTTTAAATGTTTTGCCTGTTAGGGTTGCAAATTATTTTCCTATAATTCACGTTCAAAATGAAATACATGTTTTTATGACAAAGTAAAAGGATATGAATGTAAAACAGAGTGTTGCAAGAAAAACAAGAATAATTTCAATATTTCTGCACTTATTTTTACTTGGTGGCCATACCCTTCTTCTCCAGACAGTGACTAACACGATAAGTCCAGCAAGGTACACAGTGACCCGACCCTGGTGCTGCGCCGTTGCCATGCCATGGATGTAATTTCCCATTACTGTTAGACGGCAGGGCTGTTAAAGCAGCAGTACATCAGTTATTATTCAGCTGATTATGAGCTGGTAATGAAAAGAGAAGGCCTGGCACACTTCTCATAAATCTTGCACAGAGCAAATCAAATCCCAGGAGAAGTGTTTGCCACCTTAGACATCAGTGAAAGTGTCTTAATGGAGGGATTGTTCAGTCAGAATACAATTGCTGTTGTCATTTTTTAGGCAATCCATTGTAGTGTTTTTCAATGTTGAGGTTATTACTTGCCTCTCAATCTAATGAACCTCTCAGGAATGGAATTGATTGATGTCAATATAGATTAGCTTCACCTTGTCGATAGCACACGTGTTTTTTATAATTGTATATCATGTCTACATCCACATTAGCTTTTACCGCTGCTATTTTGAACCCAAACACATTTTCATTTTGTATATGTTCAGTGTGAAAACTGGCAAGAAAAAATGATATTGATCATACCATTCGCAGAGAAATAGCAGAAGGTTGGTCGCCAATTGATGCCCTCCAAGCAGAGCTGTAAATGTGCGCCATGGGACACACAGTCCTCTCTGTCCTCCTTCCAGCTTCCTCTGTGTTTTACTTGCAGCAAAATGTTGTGTTCACAATTCACAGCCCATCACAGCATGGTCCCCACATGCAATCAACACTGATTAGACTGACTTTCACCGTCACCTGCTGTTGCTTTTTTTGTGTATGTCAGACTCATTTTGTTTATAATGAAATTTATGTCACTTTGCACTAAATAACGCACGCTCTTTCTCTCTCTCTTTTGTCCTTCAAAATCTTGCCACAACACCGCAATTTTTTTTGGGAAATATATTCAGATTAGCCAGTGGAGTTGTTTAATGTTGGAGAAGTCGTACCGCTCAGGCAGAAGCACCACAGGCAATCTGGCATGAAATACATGGAAGTGGGCTTGTGTTTATACCACAGGGCTGATGGGAAAACTGGGAACAGCTGTGCAGGTAGGCGGTGGAGGTCAAGTGAAAGCTAGTACATGGCAGTAAAAGAAAGAAGACAGAAGAAAGTAGAACTAAGAGCTGGATGGCAAATGTATTTATTTTAAATACTAACTCAACAAAATATACTGCTTACGTTTAGGAGCAGCATGCAGGTGGAAAACACTAAATCTAATTTTTGAAAGTGCTATTGACAATCATTGTATGCAGCCATGTTACCTTGTAATGACAAAGCGTTATTATATACCATAGCCATACAACTCCTAGATATTGAAGTACTTACAGTCACTCACATAATCTCTCAAGAAAAACGTCAAATAATGAAACTGAGTGCATAACATACACAAAGTAGTCAAATGGTTAGTTGTCCAGATTATGTTTGAGGAACGACAAACAGAGAACTTTCAAATGAAAATTACAGTTGAAACAAAACAGTTGTGCATCACTGTCCATATCTCGTCTTTACAGCTGAATTCATTATGTAGTCTCCCAGGACACTTCAGGTTATTTAATATTCCAGGTCTCAGCTTGAAAAGAAACGAGGAAATCAGAGTGCTGCAGATCAGTTAACACCAGAGCCCTTGAAGAGCTTCTCACTGAGCTCTCAGAAGCAAAGGAGCTGTTGAAAGCTTTTCTGCTATTAAATCCAAAGCTCTTTGACAACCACCAGAGAGCTGTATCACTGGTGAAGTAGTTTTAGCTGTGAATGCAAATTATAACTATGAGATTAAGCAATGAGACTTCTCTAAATTACAAAAGCTAAAGTGTCATAACCCAGAGCTGCAGTATTTCATTCGTCAAATCTGTAATAGCTCCATACTTTAGGGTAACTACTGAAAGAGATATAGCAAGCCCAAGTAGAGCAACAGGTAGAGACGTAAAGAGCTCACTGTGTGAAAAACAGAGATGGAATATGAGAAAAATTCAGTATTTTTTTCCAATTTCACGACTTTATTTGTTCCCAAGCTGACGGTTCTGGTTGGCTCTGGGAGCCAAATGAACCAATGTATTTTAATTGAAATAGTTCCCTTTCCTTTCAGCAGGTAAACTCTTTCTTTAAATTGGCGAGACGCTGGTATCTGGAGAGTTAATCTGATGCTTGAATCATAATAGAAAATATGATGATATTGGTGTAACCTGACAGATGTTTGCTGTTTGTCATAAAAATGTACGTCATGCACAACAACGTCCATTTAATATTTTTGTTTTCTGTCACAGTAGAGAACAACCCTTTCTGCAAACTAACACAGGAATCACAGAAAAAAATTGCCACCCCCCTCCCACTTGACAATATTAGCGAGATTGAATTATATTTCAAAGAGGACAAACCTTTTAGACTGCTACTCCAATGCTTTCATGTTCAACCCAGGTATACCAATTGTCACTGAAATATAACTTTGAACATGATCCAATTTCCCTCCTACCAACCCTTCTTCTTCCATATACCACATACCACACAAAGTAAATGGGTAGTAAGGCTGTGTATTATTAACATGGTACACATAGTATGACATTTATATGCATGATTTCCGTGTGCTTGAGGTAAAAATGGTTTAGCAAAAGTGACTTTCTCATTCCTCCCTTTGAAACACACTTTCAGCATTCACATGAAATCCTCCTCAGCGAGTGGGACACGTATCGAGTCTGACACAAACACACATGCACACTTAAGTGTTGGTAGAAGGGATTAGTGCGTACTGGAGGGAACATGTGAAATGTATGAAAGGGGGGAGAGAGAAGCAGGACATGCTGAGAAGCTTAAGAGCAGCTGGTGAATAGAGCGGAGGGAAAACAGGTTTTGGAGAGGTTTCCTGTGACAGACACTTGAGGGAATAACCCACCTGCTAAATATTTCACAAGCTGAAGTTGCCTCAACTTTATTTAAAGAAACTTCCAAATGCGTTCTTGGTTTTACTGTATTGTGAGGACTTTGCAGTGTTGATTTAGCAAACACAATCAGAAACAAAATAAAAATACATCTATTCTGTTTTTGCAAGGTTTCATTGCATAACTATTGTTTTGGATGAAAGATTCTGACTTGGTATGCCTACTTTAATCCCTGTGTACAGCAACGTAAGGGTGTTTTGGCATTCACACCAACATCCCAAATACTGTTCCTTTTCCTCTGCTTCCTTCCAAGCTCAGTTATCACCACAACACACGCTGTTTACAGACAGCAACCCTGAATAATTCCCTTATCACCTCTATTTGGCCTTGATAGGCAGTGACTGAGATGCTGCGTCTCAACACCGCTGCGTCCGTGCCTCTGTAGCACATATCATATCAACCTCCCATGGTCACTCAGCTTGCTACTGTTTGTCAGGCCCTCTGTGCTTATCTAACACTGGAAGTCTATGCTTGTGTTAGCTTTTTGCCTAGAAGCGTGTCTGCTTCAGACTAAACGTGATGTTCTGGATGAGAGTAGCTTTTAACCCAAGGAGATACTCACTGTAGGTGTATTATGACCGGAGAAGGGATGTGCTGAAACCAGAATATCATGGCTAATGTCACACCACATCTGGTTTTCTAAAGACTGTGTTAGGAGTGTGTTTCCTGTGGTTTGCAGGAAGAAGAATGGATCTGTATGTTACTGTACAATGCAATACAAAGGAGCTTTATCCCTTCTCTTGCGTTAGGTCATACCCCCCTTCCCATGCTATTTTAGGTCAAAATTGACCAGTGTGTTTTGCACAGTGATATCCCTGGAACCCCTCATCCAATTTTGATGGTTGACTTCTCATTTGAACAGTCAAAGCAAGTAGAATCAAGGGATGACAGACAGAATGACACCAGGGGTGAATTTCATATTATCTTTGGCAGTAAGTTCAAAGATAGTGCTTATTTTACATTACAGTATATTATAAAAATGCTTGCCATGTAGGCTGTGTTTACTGGAGATGGAAATGCTTTAGTTAGTGTTGTAGCTGAGATTCATCCCGTTCCAATGATGTATGGGATGTATTGATTTGATACAAGCAAGCCAGTGTTTCATGTCATGGTCCGGACCCACCGCTGGGCCCATCAAGTTCATTCACTGTGATGAATAATAAGACACTGATACTGTTTTCTTCAATGAAAATGTATTGAAAGATAAATATACCATAACAGAACATGTGTGTGTGTGTGTGTGTGTGTGTGTGTGTGTGTGTGTGTGTGTGTGTGTGTGTGTGTGTGTGTGTGTGTGCTCACGTGTGTTCACGCACATGGTTGGCAATGCACAATTGTGGAATGTCACCTCAGGGGCCTCTCCCTCAGGGGCCTCTCCCTGGTCTGTTGTAGGCTCATAGTTTGGATTGCTGTTGTCTTCCATTTCTGAGACATCTTCCTCTATCTCCTCTTCATCTGGTTCAAAAATGTGTCCAGAGCCCCTCGTACAGAAAATCGCCTAATCGTTCGCCTGCTCATTGTGTCAATGAGTCAAATGTGAGCAAGGCACAACTATCACTGCTTGAGAGCCAGTAAGGCAGGCGCATTTAGCGCGAGAAAGTGAGAGGTTTGTGTTTCTCGAGGGGCACAGAGCTTGCACCTGTGAGAAGGTATGATACTGTGTGTGTGTGTGTGTGTGTGTGTGTGTGTGTGTGTGCGTGCGTGCGTGCATGCGTGCGTGTGTGTGTGTGTGTGTGTGTTCCATCTGCAGGATGAACATAATACACTCATACCCATTCATTTTCTATGGCGGTCAAATCTGACCGAAAACATCAAGGGTGTTTCACTGTCGAATAAATCACTCAAAATGCAATGCAAGTGGTGATCATCAAGTGTATATGTTCAGAGGCCTAGTGTGGAGGATAACATAAGGTATTGAGGCAATTCGATGAAAAACACAATATTTATGATTAAAATAAAAGTCATTCGGTCACTTTTGACCCGAAACGCAAGAGAAGGGTTATTGGCATGACCACATGTTAAACATAGCATTGCCAAAGCATGCCGCCCAAGTACCATGTGTGTCATTCATACTGTATGTGAAACTATTCTTTACAATACTAAAGACCAAAATCTAGAGAATAGAATATAGAATAGCTTCATAGAAATATAAGCTTCACCTCCATTATTGCTTTGGATGCTGGTTGGTATCATACAGACAGTGGGTGTTTTACAGCAGAGTTTATTGAGACTCACCCGGCACAGTCTGATGCCACCGGGGAACTTGTAGAAAAAAAAACACTTCCAGTGTGTCCTACCCTGGAGCAGGTGATGTCCTCTATGCAACCACAAGACACCCACAGCTGCAGAGATAGAGAAAGTGATGTACTGTTACACAGATATAAGCATTGATGACAGTGTATCAGTTGTGTGTTGGTGGCTTTTAAATGTACAAGTTGCTGACAGCGTGTGAAAGGCAGGACACTGGAAAGTAGTGAGACACAGAGGGGGAGAGAAAATAAAAGACAGGAAGATGTAGGTTTGAAAGATCGGAGATGGAATGGTGAGAAAGTAGGTGAGTAAGAGAGTGAGGGGAGTACAACACAGAAACAGCATGAAGGCAGCGGATAAAAGGAGAAGATTATTTGGAAACATAATGGATACAAAAATGAAGATGTTTTCAACTTAACATTGAATGAAAATGTGTTGACAGGAAGTAAAGCCGATGCAGTGAGGAGCCCAGGAAAGACTGTTCTAGAATTGCATTACATAGATGTAATTTTATAGGGGGCAAAAAGACAAAGTAGTATGTAATGTTTGATTCAAAATTAATTCACATGCTCATGTTATGACTTGGCTAAACCTTAAGATACTCATAGTTTTGGTGCTGAAATCAGGTCACGTTTTTACAAACTACTTCCCAATACATGTTGGGTGCAATGTGTCTATTTCAGCTGTAAATACCCCCATGAGTGTGATGACACTTTGTCAGGTAATCCCTTACTTATCTGTGCTGGACCAGTGAGCGTGTTGGATCCAAAATGCCAAGCTAGTGGCGTTATTGAAACCAAGATTACATTTCAAATGTTGGGCTTCAAACAGCCTTCTCAGCTTGACATGAAACCTCAAAACTAATATACCTTCAAGTCTACTACAGTCCATGTTATTGGATTTAAGTTGGATTCCAACCGCATGCTCAACCTAATTAAGCACATTTTGGATTGAGGTTTGTGCAGGGAGGATTCTGAAGTCCATTTGTGCAGTTCTTTGCTTTGTCTACTTTAAAGTTTTACAGCAATCTGAAAGGGAATGAATAATGAACACAAAAAAGACAAAGAGGCTTTTAACAAAGAGGATTAGAACAAATGGTGGGTGTGGGGGGGTAGGGCAGAGAGCTGAAAAGCCAGACTAAGACATGAAACATACGGACAGAGTGATAACGGAATGGAGGAGAGGTACCCGCTCCAACTAGATTTGGCTGAGCAGGGTCCCTTGATATGTAAATGCGCTACTGCAGTATGAATGTTTGATGGCTGCCGAGGCTCGACGTGCAGCAAGGGCCAACAAAGCATGAAATATACATTACAACTTGAGGCATTGTGTCGGCAAAGGTGTGAGGCACGCACACACATACACACTGTTCTGAAGTCTCACTCCGTCACTCACACACACAGCAACTCAGTCAATAAAGGTTCAGCCTTGTGTCACAATAAGAGGGGAATTTCATGTTGAGAGAAAAAAAGAAGAGCATCTGAGCTTATTCATGTGTATAGAACACGTAGAATTGAAAATGTGCTCAAAGATTCAGAGGTGGGAAGCAGTGGAGTACAAATACTTTGTTACTGTACTTAAGTACATTTTTCTGGTATCAGTATTACTCGACTTACTTCTTATATGTTTAACACAAATACCTGTACTTTATACTTCTTATATTTTCAAAACAGGATCTTTACTTTAGTTTTAATCTACGTTTGGTGGCCTGATCATTATTATTTAGTATCATTTGGTGCCAATTGATTTGAACACGATCCGTGTATCCATCATTTCCTGTTCTTCTCCAAACGAGAGCGACCATTGAAAACGTTGTCATTTTGCCGTTGTTCAGCATTGAAACATTCATTAGCTAACAATGACATTATTGTTCTATTAATATAAAGGGAGGTCAGGTACTCTTTAAAACAGCTGGTAGTTATGGGTACTTTTTACTTAAGTATATTTCGAAGCCCATACTTCTTTACTTTTACTTGAGTAAAGAAGTTTAGTCAGTACTTCTACTTTTACCAGAGTATTTTTAAACACTAGTGTCTGTACTTCTACTTGAGTAAAAGATGTGAGTACTTTTGCCATCTCTGCAAAGATTATAGGTCAACCCTTTGTGAAACGTTATGTATCTATCTTCCAAAATAAAATGTTGAGGTTTGCAAAAAACAATGACTCTGTCCCCAACCATGTCCTCAACAGCGAATGGGAATTGCTACCATCAAATCAGAGACCAGATTATTCCGATTACTTCTAATACAATTGTAAATTGTGTGTGCGTGTGTATCTTGGTTGGACACGACCAGCAGTCTTCTGGGTGAAATACGTGTGTTTCTTTTGACCTATCTATCTTCCCGTCAAACCACCGCTGAGCAGTCTTAATCCTACATCACAACACTTCCTGATTCCTTGCTCTTAGCATGTCATATTACAGGCTGATGGGTTGATGGGTAACTCTGATGGGTTGACATTGTAGTAACTTGAAAGCCTGGTGGGGCTCATTCAGACGCTAAAGGGTGCCTTGGGCATTGGAATCCTTGTGCTGTGACATATGTCGCTATTTGATGCCCTGGCAATGGTTTTGCAAGCTTCTCTTTTTCAGTGATGTGTCTCAGTGTGATATAAATAAGAGGATCTTGAAGTGGACCTCCGATTGGAGTTTCCTAAAAAACGGATTTGCCCAATTTCTTTTCAAACATCTTGTAAGTAAATCTGATCATGTTGGCCTACCAAGTGGTGATAGACCATTTTCACAGCAGACACTTTGATTCCTAAAAGCGGCTAAAGCACAGGCGTAAATACCAACATTCAGCCATGTCAATGAGTGAGAATACCTAAGCCATGGAACCGGCTCACCGAAATGGAATGCAGCTGTGCTTTTTCCAGCTTTGAAAAGTCAATATTGCTGAAGTGTAAAGGGGCAATTAGACTTTCATGAAAGTAAGCAGCTTTTGCATTAAAGCAGTGTGTTTGAGTGCTTTTTGATGGACTGGTCACCTGAAAGCTCTGCTGTAATTGCTGCAGTCACTTAATGCTGCTCCTGATGTTCATACTTCAGTTCATGGTCATAACCCAGTAGTGTTATTAAAGTATTTCCCCAATACTTACTTTACTCTTTAAAGGTCACAGCCTAGATGCCACATTTCAACTTTGCACATATCCCACATTCATACAGCAATTATTTTGCTCTTAAACTAAATATCAATTGTAAAATCTCATAAAGATTTTAAAATAAATACTGAATAGATTTAGCTATTTTGACTCTTTAAACTATGTACCTTTACAGCAAGAAAGTCTCCTAAAATACTTTAATAATGTCCCACTTTAATTGAGTGATCACACTCATTAAGCCAGTCTTTACTAGTAAGTGATTTTTCCACCATTTTTCTTTTAGGTAGAAGCGTAACTACACCAGCATATCTACTTTAGGAAGATAAAGAATATGTTTCTCTTCTGCATTTCCTTGTCTCCCTCTGCAAAACAAAGCAATCCCTCCTTCCCACAGCAACACATTTGTTTCCGTCTCCTCTCCAAACTGCATGTCAAACTCCGTCATTCATCCACTTTTCTATCTATGATGCCAAACCCTCCATCTTCCCATTGGCATGCCAAACATTTCACACCCTTCATCCTCTTCACCTCACCGTTAGAGCTCTCTTACTGCAGGGACCCGCTTTTTGTAAAATCTGAAGTCTGAGCTTTGTGCCTCAGGGATTACTCTGAAAGCCCTTTTGTCATTTTGTCACAACAATGTAACCTCAACTGTGCGACGGTCACAACATGATAGGGTGGGTTGCCGCACTGCAATTAACAGTCACTTGCATTACAATATCACTTTGTACAGGGGAGTAAATGTTTTTGTTTGGGTTTACACTATGTATCCCCCGGCAGATTAGGTTTAGAGGTTTTGTCTTCAAAGTTTATTTTAGTTACATTGGTTTTGCTTTTCAATTTATTCCGGTAATTGTTCTTCAACCAAACCAAGTTTTTGAATTCATAAAGTAGTGCCTATTAAACAAATAGATGAAGGTAATTTGTAAATATGTGTAGACAAAAAAAGGAAGATTTACGAAGCAAGATCATGTTAATTGTTCTAATGCAGTGGTTCTCAAATGGGGGTGCGCGGACCCCTAGGGTACGTTGGAGGTTCGTGAGATGAACTTTATTTTAATGGAAAAAAAAATAGATAAATATACCAATTTTAGGAAAAGTAACGCAGTTTGAGCAGTGTGGGTTTTATATTAATAGATTAGAGTTACACATATTTCAAAACATGAATTGTAATAACTGCAGTTAGCCTCCCTGTCAGAATGACAAAGATCCTCAGTGAAGCACAAGCCCATGTTTCTCACTAAATTGTAAATACAACTTATTAAAAAGATCAGTTCAATGCAACTAATGTCGTCTTAGTGTTATTGCATGATGTTCAAATTGGTTTGCCATGAATTTAGTGATGGATTGTAAACATTTTAAATGTAGCATTTAAGTGTTTCTCAGTTACAAGGTTGTTGTTTTAATAAATCAGACACTGTTAGTGCAGCGCTGTACTGTACCTGTTTATATAGGCTTTTTTCCCCAGCAAATAGTTTTTGCGCTGATCAGGGGGTACTTGGCTGAATTTTTTTTTCAAAGGGGGTACATTATTGAAAAGTGTTTGAGAATCACTGTTCTAATGAATGCGTTTCTGTAGCATCTTCCAATTAACAAATATGGTTATTCTCCAGACGCTGCAGCAGCAAGCTAAATCTTGTCTCATTTGTCTGACTCTTATCACATACATTGTGATTTTAAGTTATTTAATGTCCCTTACACAACAATCACAAAGAAGCAGTCATTGACAATTGCTTGGGTATAATGGTACAGATTAGTCATTATTCACTGGATTGCTGTGAAGCAGTGGCAGTAGGGTGCCTGAATGGCATTGGTAGCAACTTGTTTTAATGTTTGTATAAGAATGAACAGAAAACAGTGAGATTGATAAAGATGTGCTCAAGGGAATATATATATATATATAAACTCACTTTTCACACAATGTCTGACATACTTTTTCTGTGAACCAGCAATGAATACTTCTGATTTCACCACTACAAATACAAAAGGTATCAAACCGGACCCTGTAAATTGTGTGGCTGTAATCTGTAAGAGAATGATTAGGTAGGAAAAGACTTCCTTCTTTGTTTGATACACTTTTTTTTACAAAAACATGTGTGTGTGTATTTTGTGAGACGGAGAGGCAGTGAGAGAGAGAAAGGACCTTGCTGCATCACTGTCTTTTTTCCACTGTTCTCCAGCCTGAAGGTTTTCTATAGGGCCAAGAACCAATTAACCCATCTGCACCACTGTGGGCTCTGACTGGTGTGACAAGCTCTGCGGTGCCAAACTACATAATGTTCCTCAGCTGGCGGTGCAGTGGGAGCTCCTCCCTGTAGAGGAGCTGAATGAAACAAACTGAGCCGCTCAAGACGCAGAGGACAGAGTGCTCTGCTGCTGAGCGATGACAAGGTGAGGACAGAGCCATTGTGTGAGTCTCACTTGTCGTTGCTTGCTTACCAGATTGATTTTGCAGTTTGGCTCACCAAAAGGAGGACTGCTGCTTTAGTAAAGGAACGAAAGGATGT
The DNA here is from genome assembly GCF_902827115.2 of Pseudochaenichthys georgianus. NCBI lineage: Eukaryota > Metazoa > Chordata > Actinopteri > Perciformes > Channichthyidae > Pseudochaenichthys > Pseudochaenichthys georgianus. The sequence goes on along the minus strand of NC_047516.1, from coordinate 7,871,388 downwards.
TTCTCAAGCATTTTATGCATAATAATTAGAAAGAAGCAGAATACATTAGTTATTTTTTTTATCGGGGATGGGTGGCGCAGTGGTCTGTGCATCCGATCATCAGATCAAGGGGGAGTGCTGGGGAACTCCAGTTCGAAACCTGCTCCTGCCGCCACTGCGTCAGGCCGTTGTGTCTTTGGGCAAGACACTTCACCCGGATTTGCTCCTGTGGGTATTGTCCACAGTACATGTATGATACCAATATATACTTATAAAAGCGTCCATCTTCACGCCTCGATGACCTCGAGGCGTGAAGATGGACGGTGTGGCGCAGTGCGCTGTGCAATGATCATCAGATCAAGGGGTGAAACCCGCCGCTGCTGCGTCTGTAAAGCTGGTGTGTCCTTGGGCAAGACCCTTCTCCTGAACTTGCTCTTGTGGGTATTGTCCACAGTTTCTGACCTGTATGATATATGTGTAATGTGTGTATATGTAAAGCGCTTTGAGTCATTGAAAAAGCGCTATAATAAATGTAAGGAATTATTATTATTATTAATTATTATTTTTCAGTGGGTAGGACTATCTACGGGTTTTGTACCTTTTTTCAATAACAGAGTCTACCCAGTGGGTTCAAGCCTTGTTGCCATTGGTAACTCATGGAGGTTCGTACATATATTTTATGTTATGGTGAGATGTTGCTGGCCGTTCAGCATTGACACAGATCTTTTTAAAAATATTTGTTTAAAAATATTTGTACATAAACACTTTTGCACACTGTGCTTTGTGTACTGTGAGGCTAATCTGTACATTTCCTTGCTCTTTTGCTATTTGTAAGAGCTATGTTTCTAAATCATTTGTATAGATTCAACTTCTGAAAAACTGAATTGCAGCCGACTACCCTTGCCAAGGAACACCGTGTTCAGAGCACTGTGAATAAGAAATCCATTATCTCTATCAAAAGAAATCTACGTTGTAGGTCACATCAAATGAAAGGAACACAAAGCATGACAGGCCTCTTTAAACTTATACAATAGCGACTGACACCAAATGAATGAATGAATGGCAACTGAAGAGACAGGAAAACGAACTAGGGTGATTAGCGCTCTAAAAGGCCTCTAAAGAGATATATGGCAGCAAAGGAAAAATAAATAGTTTTGCTTGGAGGAGTAGGCCATGGAGTTGCGAAAAGGAAATTGACAAGGTGAAGCAAGAGGAGAGGAGGAAGATGATGAAACTAAGAATCACATTTTGAAAAAGAAAAAGGCGAACAATGCAATGATTTATACAGGGGGAAGACAGGGTATGCCAGGAGGACAGGGGATTTATAAATGGACCGATTGCACAGAATAATGTATTTCTAATGACCAAAGGGAGGATCGCCTCTTCCCACAGCAAGCAGAGCTTTTTCTTCTTTATACAACCATAGAGGGCCAGACTATAAACACTATTTTTGTAACAACTGGACAGCAATATATGAGTGCAGAAACTGAAACTAGATCTAATCTGGGTTAAAACACAAGCGGTCAACTAAGCCGGCAGGTTGGAAAGATGAAAGAAGAGGTTAATAATTTAAACACTACGTTCTGAGGTGTAACATGAAGTGAGCACACGTGTTATGTTGTAAATATTTCATGCTGCACAAGAAAAATGTGTAAAGAAAAATAGGTAAATGGATGATCACATCAAAATTACCTTTGTTAGGTAACCAATTGAACCACTGGACCAGCATAACACTAAAAGTAAAGTTGTATTTCTTACATCAATGTCCCCTTGTCAAAGACTAAGATCATCTGAAGGGATATATGTGATTTCTTTCAACTTCAATGTGACCCTGGTTTTCTTTTTGTTTAAAGTCACTCCTAAAATACAAACTAGTGCATTTTTTTATCAGCATAGAGACGAATGACAATTATCGTTACATTAAGTGCCCTGCGATTTAGTGTCGTAAGAAAGCTATTTGGCCCTTCAAAGTTAAGTTCTAATATTGCAAGTTTTCTACTTTCTTTTTCAATTACTTTTAAATTGTTCATATCAATTTTAGCTGTGCTGTTTCTGCTGTGTTCATGCTGATAACAATACATTAATAACAAGAACACAATGTTATATTCATGCGTATACGCAACATAATTTCAGGTCTCATTGTTGTAAAGAGAGGTCAGGAAGATAATATTTCTCTCACTCCGTCTCTATTCATCCTTTGACTCCACCCGCTCTCTGCCTTCACTCCTCTAACGCCAATTTTCATCTCTAAACGCAAGGAGCAATAAAGTCCAGACAGCGTAATTACAGTTTGCCGACAAATAACGCAGAACCATCCGACAGAGTGCAACTTCATATGCTTTTAAGCTGCTTATTTGCACCCGGCAGCAAATTAGACACTTTGTGCCAAATCGACCGGCCTCTCCCTCGTATGCTCCCTGTCAGGGTTTAATTGTGTAAACAAAATCCCACACAGTCTGTCACCTTCCTCTACGCCTGCTCTCTACTTCAATCATTTCTGATGAGCAAGTCCTGCTGGTTCTGACAGCTGGTTTTTAATTGTGGCTAAAATGTTATCGTAAAGCACCTTTTAGTAATTGTATTTCAGTTTCACTCACATTTGTTTAATTTTCATAATTAGCAGTTTTTAATTATAATCCATTGAATTTGTGTTAGCAGAAAGGAATTTATGTTTGTTTTTTTCAACTAATGTGCAACTCGTCTTTTCACATTTTAATTTGTGTTCTGGGCTGGCCACTTATGATTAATTCATTGAATATGATTTAACCATAACCCCCTACACCTAACACCTAGGTTAGACATTAGGCTTTAATGTATTTAAATGTTGTTGTGTACTATATGTTTGGACTGGAGACATCCAAAATATTGTGCATTATATTGAAAACAATTCCAGGTATCTAGCTGGATATGCAAATACTTGGTTGCAGAATGGCAGCTTTAGAATGTAATGTCCTAACCATTATGTAGAAAGCATTGCATTAAAGCTGTGGTCTTCGGACAGTTTCATTGTTTCTTTTCTTATATTTTCTGTTATTGCTTTTCTCAAAAGACGTGTTAGCAGGATAAAGCTTCTTTGAACAGCCTTATCACCAGCAGCAGACTCACCATCTGCATGACAAAGATAGATACAAGGAGTGGTAGAGAGAAAGGGAACAAATGGTGGAGGCAGTGATACAAATATAAGAAACTATTTATTTGAAAGGTATGGATGGACAGAGGGAGAAAAAAAACAGAAAGATGAAACCAAGTTCATGCAGAAGTAAAATGTATTAATGAGCCCAAAGACAGAGGGAAAGATCAGAGAAAAGGAAGAGACATTGGAGCAGATCAGAGAGAAACAGAGCAAATCACCTGTACTGAAGTAGGCACAATAGGGCTGGAGAAACATCAAACTGCATTCCTTTTTCAAAAGCTTTTGTCCAAAACGATATAAAGTTAGTATTTTCAATAAACAAGGGCTAGATATGTAGGTGTATCACTTGAAGCAAAGTCTTCACATTCTCCCATGGTTTTAACACTGTCATTTGATCCAATGTTACTTAAAAAAATCCATGTTGGAATCTTAAGCTGCTCTGTGTTGACTGAAATAGACATTATCAGCTAGGAAATAAACATGAAAACAATGGAAGTAGCCTCATATCTTAGAATGTTGTGCACCCATAATGGCTGTGATGCCATTAAGTAAGTCACAATTTGCCAGCAACCAACTTCAGTGTGAAATAGAATGCACAATGTAATAGGATAGCAAGTTTGCAAAACATATTGTGTTTTATTACTGGAAATCTCTGATTGTGTAGTTCCACCAAAAAGTCTTTATATGTGAAATGGCTGCAGGATGATTGTGTATAAATAATAACTGCAGCAGAACTCAGGAACACAGGGACAACTTATTCAGGCTCATTTTATCGTCTCTTCAACCGATGAAAAGATCAGACGATTTTCTTTTTATCAATGTCTTTTGGAACCATGATGCAGCAACAGTTCAGCAAGTTAGCAAAGCACTGGAAACTATGATTATAATGGCTACATCTGTATGCGACCATGTTTCGGTCAGAATCCATTCATCAGTGAATGTGAGCTGAGGCTTTGCTGCCCGTAGTTAAAAAAAAATCAAATACAACGAGAAAGTTAAATAGAAAGGGAGCGATGCCCCACCAACAGCAAATGCCAATCTCCAGTGTTAACGAAGCCGGATCTGTGTGATGTCTGGCAGGCTACAGCTAATGATCAGGCTTAGTTAGGTGAGGAAAAGACGCAGTGGGAGAAGGGGCGGGGGGGGAGTTGAGGTGGCTTTGGGGGGAGCAAGCGCCAATCATAATGAAACCTGCCTTGTCTGATGTTTGGCTGGCCACAGCTAATGATGGTGAATGATAAGGTGAAGGAACGCGATAGGGATGGGTATAAGGAGGAAGAATGACTTCCTTCCTTGCCTTTACAAATATTCAGAAAGGTCAGATCAACTTTTGTCGTCTATCTCTGTCAGGATATGTTATTTTCTATTTGTATGGTAAACATTATTAGAACGCTATTTGGCATTTCAGCTTGTTCACAATTTTCCCATTGAATCTTCACACGTGATTGTTTCAGTGTATGGCAAAAGTATGTGGACATAGTACAGCCAGGGACCCACGGATCCTTAAAAAGTCTTAAAAGTCTTAAATAAAATGTTTGATATTCAAGGTCTAAAAATGTCTAAAAAGGTCTGGAATTGTAGGAGGGGAGGTATTACATTTTATCTGAGGCAGAATGAATGAGTGTGCAGGGGGGACCTTGGTTTCCATTGGTCTACTGCCATATAATTTTTTTGTTAATGCAAAGGCAGTCATGTTGGCTAATGTGCACTGGATATTTCCCGTTATTCAAATGCAATAAAACTCAGTAACGGTTTATACTGTTGTCTAGTTCATCGATTTTGTTGTATTGGTATTATTTTTCCTTTTAGAGGTCTTAAAAAGGTCTTAAAAGTCATTACATTTGTACTTAAAAAATGTGCAGATACCCTGCATACAGCATTCATTGGCATTTTAGATAGGCTTCCAACTCTGTGTCCATATAGTTTGTTTTTGTACCTTTCCTGTTTCAAAATGACGATGCCCCTCGTGCACAAAGCCTAGTCCAATAATAGATAGATTTTCCAGTTTAGTTTGAGGAATCTGACTGGTCTGCATTAAGCCCTGACCTTAACTGAATGCAACACCCTTGTGCACACAGCTGCGTGTGCATCACCCATGGGTCATGTTCATATTCACATCTACATGACTTGATTCATTATTGTTGGGATGGGACGCAAGCTGAGCATTCAGCATCATTACCCCGCTTTGATGTGTCTGTGGCTGGTGCAAACACCGTCTGCTAACTCATTACCTTTTGTGTTTTTTACTGGAGCTCTGTTTATGTGTTTATGGGCTGTAGGCTACAAGTTGCTGTTTACATATGCATGCATGCCATCTGCGGAGAAAATAAAAGCAGTTGAGGACACTGCAGCGCTCTCCCACAATGCAATTTTATAATGACTCTTTAAGAGAAGTTTGTTATTACAAATTGTTACTTTGCATTTTCTAATTATATTCTCAAATGCCTCGTGAAGTAAGCTGTTCCCTTTGTCGTGTCTCCTGCACTCAAAGTGGCAATTGTTATCATTTCTCTTTAATTGGACTTTAGTTTGGAGCTTTTCCCCTGAGGAACACAGCTTAATTAGCATATGTTATAGTAAAAATAAATGTTGTTGCTTTGCATCTTCTTAATAAGGTCATTTTCATTATCAACATCATCATCCCCTAACAATTCATGTCTCACAATGAGTAAGTTCTGAATGGATGACGACAACTGAATAGAGAGAAAAGAGGTGAGTACAGGAATAAAATTATGTTTTCTTGGCTTTCCATGTGGAATCGAGGGACTGATTGGTGTTCAAGTAGGAGAAGGTGTAAAGTGAAAAAAGGGTGAGGATGAGATTAAAGCGGGGATGACGAAGATGATAAAAAAGATGAGACAGAGGAAAAGCGGAACAAGAAAGAACAAATATAACATTGATCAGGTTCTGATTACACCCATGAGATTGTAAACGGTTTTGAATGTCTGTAACAAGGCAGTGATTGTGTTAACGAATCAATTAAACATAGAAATATAAAGTCTAATGGTCAATGTGAGGAAGTATGCTTATGAACAGCTATTTAGAAACTGTGTGGGCTGAATCACACATGAAGCCTAAATCTCCTGTACAATGACTTCATGTCAAGTAGTCAAAATATGCAATAACTGTGGTCCGTTTATGATAGAATAGAGGCATTACATTTTCTCATATTAAAGGGTTTTATGGCCAAAATATTTTTTTATGTAGTCATCCTGGCTTCCTGCTTTGTTCCCGCTGTTTGGATTTACCATATTCATAACAAAATCTTGGTTATTATGGCCACCAAAATCGCACACAGGCTCCAAATTGTGTGACCCTCTGACCCCACCAGATTGTTCATGTTGTTTTTAAGTATGATACACTGCTGGGCATTTTGATACGTTTTGACATGACCCTGGGTCTGCTGTAAATCTGAGTTGAGTGCAGTGGCTGCCCTTAACAAAGGAGCAAGCTATACAAACATGGAATTCCTCCATTCTCAGATACATGCAGTCAAGAACCTGTTTCATAATAACATATAGATTGTTTGTCTAGTATTATTATACAACCAGGCCAGAATTAAGTTTGTAAAACTGGCTTGAACAAAATTTAAAAAATAACAAAAGTAGCTTGTGTGAGGACATTTGTCACATGCCGGGCACTCAGGATTTTTTGTTGAGGAATTGAATGAGCTGCTTTTTTCAGTTCTTCTACAAATGTTAGTGCAGCTTTGTACTTCACTCACATTTTGCACTAACACTCATGCTGTTAACGGCTCTAAACCCATGAATAACTGGGCACTCGCCTGCAGTGTGATCGCTGTTTCAGGCTCTGCAACATCTGAACGCTCAGAGAACAGCTGGAGTTGCCCTCAGCGAAATAACCTTTTTACTTCACTCACTGCCTGCTCTCTCTCCTCACTTTTCATTTTTCAATTAAATGGCTTTTACTGGCCTGATATCTGACTTGTTACAAAACCAAGCCACAATGGTTCAAACAATCGTAATTTTGAGAATGCATGTGTTCTCTCTCTCCTCCGCCTTTCACTCTTTTTTTCCTTCGTCCCTTCTGCCTTCTGCCCTTCCCTCGCACGCCTGCCAGTAGGCCACTGAAAACGATTCATACTGATCCAATGAATAATATCCATGACAGCACAGCTTCAAATCAGCATGTTACTGTAGTTTTACTGTGCCCTCCAGAATTATTGGTGGCCTTGGTAAAGATTAGCTCATTACTTTTACAGCTTTCTGGCTCATCCTCACCAAGGGTGCCAATCATTCTGGAGGGCAATATATATCTTACCCTCCTACGACTCTTTCTCTTCCTCCTCTCAACGTGCTGCCATATCTCACTTCATGGCCTTTTTCCGTTAGTAGGAAATGATATGAGCAAACAACAGGGATTTGATTTTCTAAACTGAATTGAGCTCCACAGAACAGCTCTTGAATTTGATCTGAACATGCATTGTGCGAACTCTCCTTCACCAGAGGTAAAAACTCTTGAGCATCAAAGATGGGTGTTATAAAAGCTCTTAGGCTGGATTTTGATTTGTTTTTCGAGATTTATTAGTAGACAAAGACAATTTGCGGGTGACAAAAAAGTGTTCCAGGCAAGGTCACACATTAGGATTTTGATAAGCTTGATTTGGCCATTTAACAGTTTTGAAAATGTCGAAAGTAGCTCATCTCAACTTAGTAAAGTTCTATCAACCTCCAGCTCTTTGCAGAGTATACAGTGTATACAGTGATTTTGCTCACATTTCCCCATCCATGGTACATCCGGCTTGGTCTCCAAAAATAGGACATTCCCATAGAACTTAATGGATTTGTTTGTCAAATGTCATCATAATAATTGGGCGGTGGTGGCGAAGTCGATAGGGACTTGGCTTGGCAACTGGAAGGTCACCAGTTCAAGTCCCGGCCAAGTGCTACCGAGGTGTCCCTGAGCAAGCCACCGTTCCCCACACTGCTCCCCGGGCGCTGTTCAAAATGGCAGCCCACTGCTCCTAACACTAGGATGGGTCAAATGCAGAGAAACAATTTCCCCACGGGGATTAATAAAGTATATCCAATCCAATCCAATATTCAAAAATGTGTTCCTGCATAGATGTTTCGTTACAGGCTGTCGATACAAACTGATGAACCCAAATGCACGACCAAGAGACGTCTTGAATGTACAGTAACAAAATGTATTTTTAATTAAAAAAAAATCAGGTAATCCCTCTTGACAGAGTAGGTACTGGCATTAACAAAAGGCGCTCACAAGGAGGAAAAAACTAATCATAACAAAAAGAGAACTTAAGAAAAACTTAAGCCTTCAAAATTAACAACAAAACAAAACCTGACATGAGTGAAAGTGAATCCTTTCTGAGCTGAGGCATGGCACGACCATTCGGGGAAACAAACAAGACTAACTGACACAGGACAGAGGAGAGACAGGACTATTTAAACATGAGGTGAGTGGGAACAGGTGGAAACAATCGGGGATGGCGGGAAAAACAAGGGGAGGAAGAAACAGGGCCTGAAATGACAGACAACATATAACATAACTAACACATTTTACGAGACACAACACAGGCTCTAAACATGTTGTTTGACTCTGTGGCAACACAACAACCAGCCAAGTATAGCTTTATCTTCAAATTGGACATTCAAATTGGTGATAGGTTAGCTTTTGGCAAAAACAAGTACCACACTTGTTTTCCATATCCATTGTTAACAGCGTAAGCAAAATTGTATTTTGGTAGATATAAATCTGTGTTTGTTAATATCCAGTCATTAGGATACATGCAAATGTATCAATAAATTGACTTTATTCACACGTTCTAGATTAGCTATTTCAGAAGCATTTCAGAAAGCAGCTTCTTCGTCTTCTTACTCAATAACTGTTATGTTGAGAAAATGTAATGGAGTACATAAGATCAGTTAAATATGTTGTATGAGGAAGAAATTAGCAGCTTCAATCTTTGGTGCTTTGCCAAGGTGTCTGTAAATGTATCTAACACCCTGGGAAGACAAGCTAAACATGCCGTAACGTTGGGTTACGTCTTGTAACCCTTGTTATATTAGCACAGGCGGAGCCCTCTACTGGACTCTATGGGTACTACCTTATCATGCAAGCATTCATCCACTGAGACTTCTATAGACGTAGCCGGACTTGGCCGGGCCTACCTGAATGCGCATCACACCGTATAAAAGGAGGCCTCGCCTCCTGACTATCATCCTACACCTCTCTTCAGCGAGCGGAATAGGACAGACAGTGCCCTGAGTAGAGGGCTCCGCCTGTGCTAATATAACAAGGGTTACAATACGTAACCCAACGTTATATCTCTCACAGGCTCCGCCCTCTACTGGACTCTATGGGTACAGTGGGTGGAGCCCCGATGTATACGCGCACTGTCGTCCAACAACAACATTCCACCCTACTGCCCCAGACCGGCTTTTCTGGTCAGCAGCTGCTGCCCCACATTCTCCTTTAACCCGGTTGTGTTACGGTGTGTGAAGCAGGTAAAAATAATTCCTTTATTCCATTCTATATATACACAGACAGAACAGAACACTCACCGAGGACAAGCCAAATCACAAGACGAACCGACACTGAACACTGGGAGACAGGGGAATTTAAACACAGGGTAATTAGACACAGGTGGGAACAATCAGGGGCGGGGCTGACACTGATGAGCACAGCAGACACACAAGGAGTGACAGGTGAAAACAATCAGACAACTAACGAAACTAACGACGGGAGAAAAAAACACAGGAAAAAGACCAAACAATATACAAGGAGGAAAATACCCATAACCAGACATACAAAACTACAAACGTGACAAAACATGAGAATCCTGACAGAACCTCCCCCTCAAGGGACGGATTCCAGACGCCCCTAAAAAAAAAAACCCACAAAAGTCCAAAACCTCAAGCAGGGTGTGTGGAGGGGGTCCGGAGGAGGGACGCAAAACTAGGGCCACCAGGAAGAGGACCAGGACACGGGATTGGCAGGACCCCCGGCAGGAGAGCAGTCGGCGGGGCCTCCAACAGCACAGGACAAAGTGTTGGCAGGACCCCCGGCAGGAGAGCAGTCGGCGGGACCCCCAACGAGACAGGACAAGGAGCCGGCAGGACCCCCGGCAGGAGAGCAGACGGCGGGACCCCCAACGGGACAGGACAAAGGGCCGGCAGGACCCCCGGCAGGAGAGCAGTCGGCGGGGCCTCCAACGGCACAGGACAAAGGGTTGGCAGGACCCCCGGCAGGAGAGTAGTCGGCGGGACAAGGAGCTGGCAGGACCCCCGGCAGGAGAGTAGACGGCGGGACCCCCAACGGGACAGGACAAAGGGTTGGCAGGACCCCCGGCAGGAGAGTAGTCGGCGGGGCCTCCAACGGCACAGGACTAAGACTTGGCAGGACCCCCGGCAGGAGAGCAGTCGGCGGGACCTCCAACGAGACAGGACAAGGAGCTGGCAGGCCCCCCGGCAGGAGAGTAGGCGGCGGGACCTCCAACGGGACAGGACACAGGGTTGGCAGGACCCCCGGCAGGAGAGCAGTCGGCGGGACCCCCAATGGGACAGGACATGGAGTTGGCAGGACCCCCGGCAGAAGAGTAGTCTGCGGGACCTCCAACAGCACTTCAGTAGGGACTTGAGATGGGACTAGAGAAGGGACTAGGAAAGTGACCTGAGGAGGGACCAGGGAAGGGACTAGAGAAGGGACTACAGAGGGGACTAGAGGAGAGACTAGAGGAGAGACCAGAGGAGGAACTAGAGAAGGAAACTCGAGAGGAGACTCGAGAGGGGACTAGAGGAGGGACTAGAGGAGGGACTAGAGGAGGGACTAGAGGAGGGAACTCGAGAGGGGACTCCAGAGGGGACTAGAGGAGAGACTAGAGGAGGGACTAGAGAAGGGAACTTGAGAGGGGACTCGAGAGGGGAACTAGAGAGGGTACTCCAGGAGGGACTAAAGGAGGGACTAGAGGAGGGACTAAAGGAGGGACTAGAGGAGGGACTAGAGGAGGGACTAAAGGAGGGAACTCGAGGGGGAACTGGAGATGGGACTGTGGCAGCTGGGGCCACATTTGGGTCTGGAACCAAGGCTGCTGGGACCGGGACTGGGGCCGGAATTGAAGCCAGAATCCTGGCTGAAAGGTCCGGTTCTGGAGCCGGAAACATGGCTGTAAAGTCCGGTTCCGGAGCAGGGACCATGGCTGCTGGGGCCAGAACTGGGTCCGTAACCATGGCTGCTGGGGGCTGAACTGGTTCTGGAACCCTGGCCCTTTGGGCTCATGCTGCCAACCCTGGCCTTGCGACCCCTTCCTTTAGGAGCCGTTTGGAGGCTCCGTGGACCTCCAAAGGCCAGACGAGTACCAGGGAATGGCTCCTGGACTGTAGCAAACACTGGGTGAGAAGCAGGGGCTGACGCCAGACGGACCACACCAATGCGTGTGGTGTCAAAACAGGAGTTGGGAGACCTGGGTCTGTCAGGACCGGGAAAACAAATTGTGAGGTAATCCAAAAGCCTGGCAGGTAAGAATTTCACCAAACTTTGATTCCTCAGTGTAAGGTGGACTGCTTCAGCCAGAGCAGCATCTCGCTGCTGAACCCTGACCGCTCCTATCCAGTGATCAGAGTAGATAGCCAAAGAAAAAGTAAAATTCAATAATTCCTGCTCAAAAGGATCTGCTGGGCCCATATTTTTGGTCGGTTCGTAATGTTACGGTGTGTGAAGCAGGTAGGACCCAAATGCAGATTAAAGTAAAAATAATTCCTTTATTCCAAGGCTATATATACACAGACAGAACAGAACACTCACCGAGGACAAGCCAAATCACAAGACGAACTGACACTGAACACTGGGAGACAGGGGAATTTAAACACAGGGTAATTAGACACAGGTGGGAACAATCAGGGGCGGGGCTGACACTGATGAGCACAGGAGACACACAAGGAGTGACAGGTGAAAACAATCAGACAACTAGACACACCAGGGAAACTAACGACGGGAGGAAAAACACAGGGAAAAAGACCAGACAATATACAAGGAGGAAAATACCCATAACCAGACATACAAAACTACAAACGTGACACAACATGAGAATCCTGACAGGTTGTGACCGAGGAGAAATCTGGGCTGTGGCTGACAGAGCACACCCTGCTGCGCTTACCTCGCAGAAAGTGTGCTCAAAAAACAGTGCCGGGGGACCCCCCCCCCACCCATAGACGGATGGGGAGAGCCCCCTCGGCCCCAAATGGGCTTACTACACGCCTGCCTCCCTGAATGCCTAAGGATCGCAGGGAGAGCAGCAGTGCCCATGCCCCACACTCAGAAACCGACCCTGTGCAGAGTGTGTGTGTGTGGACTAAAGTGTGGAGGGCTACCCCCCTCGTCTCTGCAGGAGGAGAGCAGCCCTGTAAGGGCCCAGCGCGCCCCTCGCCCATCCCGGGACCCTCAGATGTAGAGATGGCAAATCCGGATCATTTTATGGACTCGGAGTCTTCTGAGTCAATCATTGAAGAGATCCGGATCATACGAGTCATTTGAGTCATTTGAGTCATATGAGTCAGCATGACCAAGACCGTAGAAATCCTACCGGTGAAACCGAAAAGTTGTTGCATTTAACCAGCATATTAAACTAACGTTACATTAACCTCCGCTACACAGTGTCTTTTGCTTTAATAAAACATGTGTGTGTGTGTGCATTTTAAAAAATAAGTGTTTTGCATTATATGTATATAGTTATTTTAATATGTTCCTGTACTTAAGCTAATTTTGCACAATTGTGTTTTCATTTAATAATAATAATAATAATAATAATAATAATAATAATAATAATAATAATTGTATAATTACATTTTATATATTCTAACTGTTTTGCAATTTTCTATCATTTGTTTCTTTTTGTGTGCCATGTTCAAAATAAACGAGTTTCCAAGTAAGATCCTTATTGGAAATGCAGATATTATTACAGGAGACTGTTGCACAACATGACCATTTTGTTAGAAGTCTACACTGAAACTTAATTTAGAGCCGGAAAAATCGCGGGATCCGTGAATCCAGGTCAATGATCGAGAGAGACCAGTAGCCTACGAGGACTCAGAGCCGTAACATATAGCAGGCAGCAGATCCAGAGATCCAGCAGACTCGTCCCCATGCACGAATCTACAGCAGACTCAGCCCCTCCTCCGGCTCGCACGGCTCCCGCGAGTCCCACGGCTCCCTCGACGAGTCGCAGCAGACTCAGAGATTTGCGGACTCACGGCTCACTCACGGCTCACGGCTCATTCACGGCTCCCGCGAGTCCAACGACTCACGGCTCACTCACGGCTCACGGGACTCTCGCGGGAGCCGGAGGAGGGGCTGAATTTGCTGTTGATTCGTGCATGGCGACGAGTCTGCTGGATCTCTGGATACAACAACGTTGTAATGTGATTGTACACGTTATAAAGAGAGTAAAGAGTGACGCAATTTATAGTTTTAATTCTTACGTCACATCAGGTGTAGGACTCAAAGGACTCGGGTTAATCGAGAGGGAGACTCGTCACGACCGGCTCATTACTAGGATCCGGGTTAATGATCCGGATGAATCATGACTCGCCCATCTCTACTCAGATGGCCCGGGAAAGGCAACGGCACATCACGTCCGGGGAGGGGGTCAGATGCCAACTGACCCACAACCCCCCCCCCCACCCTACAAATCCTGTGTTGCCCCAGCAAGCAGACGAGGAGAAAGAGCCAGACATGTCCAAGAGATAAAACCTTATGAAGGGGCCTGGCGTCGACCAAGACGCCGCTGTGCATATATCCTCCACACTCACACCGTTGAATAAGGCTGTTGACACAGCTACAGCCCGTGTGGAGTGCGCACAAATCCCCGTGGGGCAGGCTCTCCCTGCCTGTCCGTAGGCATGTGAAATGCACTCGCAGAGCCAGCCTGCCAGGCGTTTCTTGGACAGAGCTTTCCCGATCACCCCGCCCCCGAAGCACACGAACAGCTGTTCGGTGCGTCGAAGGGAAGCCGTGCGCTCCACATAACATGCTAGCGCACGCACCGGGCAGAGGAGGTGCAGTTTAGCTTCCCTGTCCCCACCATGGTGGGGAAGACTAAAACCCCCTAACTGAATAGCCCTCGGCCTGAACGCACTCCTTAGGCTCTTGGGCACAAAGGAGGGGTTCGGTCTGAGAGTCGCGCCGCTCCGGTCACCCCGAATCAGTAAACAGCTCGGGTGCACCGACAGAGCGGTTAACTTGGACACTTTTTTTTATTTTTTTTGGGCTGACGTTAAGGCCAGAAGCAAAGCTGTCTTCCACAACAGTGCTTTTAGGGAGGAGAGCTCCAGAGGCTCAAATGGTTCTAAGACCAGAGCTCCGAGCACTAGGGGCAGGTCCCACTGCGGGGTGGAGGCGTGCACTACTGGGCACAGCATCCTGACCCCCTGTAAAAACCGCGACATCAGTGGTTGGCTGACCTGCCGCCAAATCCCTCATGGCAGGACGAGATGGCTGCTGCATACACTTCCACTGTGTAATGCGCAAGCCCTCTGTCCACCAGTAACTGTAAGAAGGAAAAAAATAGAGCCTAACTCACAAGATAGGGGCTCTATTCTCCTCTCCTCACACCATCGCTGGAATCCTAGCCACCTCGGCCTGTAACAGGCTGTGGTGGATCCAGCTCTAGCTGCCTGGATAGACTGAATAAGACTGTCAGACAATCCACCCTGTCTCAGCCTGTCCCTCTCAGGAGAGGGGGGGAAATAATGCAGGATGGCGGGGGGGCTGGGGGAGAGCAGGCAAGAGTTGTGTATTCTGCTGCCAGCGTCTTTCGCACTGCCCCGCCCAGTGGTCCGTTGCACCACAAACATGACATGGCATCAACTTTTTGGAATGTTTGTTCTGCTGCTGTCTGCCCTTGTCTTGATAACCCTGTGATCTTCCCTGATTTTGATACTGCTGTGTGCGGTTTTGTCCCTGAAACTGCTGGGAGTTATCCGCACTCTGATAAGCTTGTGTATTTTGAGGCAACTTTTGCATCAGCTGGGCAATTCTGGGGGTCAGAAATATCTGATTTCTATGTAACGCGCACATTGTGGCTATTGTGATTTGCCAGGTTTTGACTTGCCAGTCCGGAGTAGCCATCATATAGGCATGAGCTGTTTCAGGGATTAAATTATGTAACAAACTCTGTATGGCGAACAAATCATTGCCCTCCCTTTTAATGCCCGCATTATTATCCCACACTGTCATGAAACGCTGGAGAAATTCTGGGACAGTTGCTGTTGGGTTCTGTACGCAAGCCGTCACTTGCGAAAAATCTGTGTGAGTTTTAACGCATGTTCTAATCGCCACCGCAGCTACGGTCTGGATATCACGCGTCTGTGTCGCAGGCCAGTCACCTGCAGGCGTACACTCAGGAAATGTAAACTCATCTCTGCACGTGGGCCAATCTGCCTTGTATGTTAGGATTATCAGCTGTTTAACATCATGAACCAAACAGTTATAAACTGAGCAGACATTAGTCAACCACGACAGATACTCATCTGGGCTTTTAGTGGGACTGGGAGCGTAATTAGTGACATCCATGACCTCAGCGGGTGTCCAAGGCTTATAAACTGGAACTTCTCCTATCAGAATTTTCGGTGCCGTGGGGGATATACATTTCATCTACATTTAGAAAGACATTTGATGACAGTTGGTGGGAATTCTGTATTCATTTTTTCAGTGGGATAATATCTAAGCACTGACGGGTAGAAGCAGTATCACCAGGAAGCCATTCACTTTGTTAGTATTGTGATGTTGGTTGTTTTTGAATCCATAAGATTAGTGTGTTTCTTTACCAGAAACATTAGCAGTTCAAATCATATTTTTAGATTTTTAATGGGATCTCAGGGATTTCATTTAAAAATAAATACAGATGCTTGTCAGAAATTCAGAGCTATTGAAATATGTTATTTAGTTTACCTAAAGATGTTGGGGTTCTTATTTAGTGGGCACAGTCCAAGATTCTGAAGCAGCACAATTAATTTAGAAAACCTGTGCACACACGTCTGTTGTTTTAAGACACCCCACCAACAGGCTCCAAGTTGCCACGCACTGGTGGGTTAAACAGCCGAGGGCCCCAGAGCCCGGAGCGTAGGCTTGAGGGATTTGTATCAGATTTCTCCACACAGGTTGTTGATGCCAAAAGGGGGACAACTGGTACCACTGTGCGGAGCCAGTGTGCGGCGGGGGAAAACACCTGCGAGGACCCTAGACGACATCAGGACGGATCGGGCTCTCATCAGGGAGGTCGACTCGGAGGCTGTCATCAGCGGATTGGAGGAGAAGGACATCCATCATCCATCCAGCAGTCGTCCCGGGAGGCATCATCATCGGACCGGAGAAGGAAGATCGGGAGGACATCTATTCAGCATCGACTCGGAAGCCGCCATCAGCGGATCAGAGGGGACAAAGACACGGCAAGCCAGGACGGCACAGGGGACTCCACTCTCCGCTGAAACAGGAGTGTGGGTTAAGTGCAACAAGACGGTGTATGGAGCCAGCCAGGCCTGCCAAGCTATGGGCAGCCTCTACCATGACAGCTGCTTCACCTGCAGCGCCTGTAGTCGAAGGCTGAGAGGGAAGGCGTTCTACTATGACGCAGGAAGGGTTTTCTGTGAAGAGGACTTTCTGTACTCTGGGTTCCAGCAGTCTGCAGACAAGTGCAACGCAGGTGGACATCTAATCATGGACATGCAGGCCGGCAGGCCCTGGGGAAGTCTTACCGCCCCGGTTGCTTCCGCTGCGTCATCTGCAACGAGAGCCTGGACGGAGTGCCCTTCACTGTGGACACTGAGAATAAAAAGTATGGAGACTCAGCAGACAAGGATGCAGTTTTTTGCAAGTGCCTTGTGTAAATTGCACTCTCTTTTTAAGAGTGCAAAAGAGGGAATTGTAAGGAAATATTTGTATGTATTCGTGCAAACTGTGAAGAAGCTTGAAAATGATTTGTGTAGAAAATTGGGCTGGTTTTGGGCCTGCTAACATGTGGTTTTGTGAGGACAAAGGAAGAGGGGGAAGGTGTGGAGTTGACATAGTCATCTCAGATCCCTGTGATAAGGAAGCTGAGCCACTGGGATTGGGGACTTAAGATGTGGGGTGTTGATGATAATTTGGGCAGCCAATCACTGGTCTGGAAGGGAGGCGCAGATAACTCCTCCTTGGGTCAGCGAGGGATATAGACAGAAACCCCGCTGTGTTCGGTCTCTTTCTTCTCTGGCTGGCTGGCTGGCTGGCTGGCTCACGTGAGTATCAGGTAAATGTGGGATTCCACAGAACTGTATGTAATTTGTACTGTATTGATTGTATTTGATTGTATTGCATTGTATATTACCATTAAAGTGGATTATTGTTAAACGGTTACTTGTAGGTTCTGGGTTTCCTTCCTGTAAGATAACGGCTTGTAGGAACGCGAGGAGATTTAAGAAAGTGGACAAGTTGTCTACCAAATCTCCTAACACCGCACATTTAGAAACTCGATCAATTAAAGCCTTGAGCTCAATGGAGCCTCGCTCGGTGCCAACTGATTTTTCATAACCTCTTTTTTCTGCAATAGTCATCCAAGCTTTAACACATTCCTTCATGTATGTTACATCCCAGGAGCAATTCGCCTCATGTTCAATTAATTTGAATACCTGCCACAACACGGCCATGTCAAAAGTACCAGTTAACGGCCAATCAAACAGAATCTTTCCTTTCTGACTATTCTGTTGTGAGTGTTCACAAAGTAACGAGGTAAACGGCATAACTTTAGACCAATCCAAGCTTCTTCCGACAATTCCAGATGGCATATTAGGGGAAAACATGTGAGTGTAGTGGCTGTCTGTAATAGGATTTTTTGGAAGTGTCTTGGTGCGGGAATTATTTTTCCTCTTACCAACCGAATCGTTTGTGGAGACAGTATTACCCATGTTTAACGGTTAGTACAATAAAACAAACACTGCAATTTAGACAAACAAACATAAACTCTCAACAATCGCCAGCGTGACAGAAAACTCTTCCAGCTTAGTTTAATCCGAATTAGGGAGACTTTCAGAGGGGGTAGAGAAATATCTGTTTAATTAAGAGTGCCTTCTTACTCATAATCCTTGTACAAGTGCTAAGAACGGAATTTGTTGAAGAGCAATAACTAATTTATTCTCAAATCAACAACCACTATGCTTATTTAGTGGTGCTTTGCTTTTTTTCGTCCAAAAGCATAGACTTTAATTTTTTCTCACCCTTTCTTCCAAAAAAAACAACAGCTAAATTCAGTAATTCATATATGACATTCTCACACCACGTTTAACCATTTTATTTAGTTCAAAAATGGCAATATTGTGGAAATAATGACTATGTGCTGTTCCTCTCTCTTTGCCTGTGGCTCTCCACAGTGGGGGGGGGGGGGGAGAATCGGAAGCGCAGCAGGAATGCTGTTGATTTAAGCAGTTTAACCTCTGAAATCTCCAGAATTCGGCGATTTGTTTCAATACAAATCTATCAAATTGCTTCTAATGCAGAAGCTCCAATTTACTGATGCTCTCTTTTAAGGTCTCTCCGAATATTTGCTGTGTGTCATTTAATTCCGAGAATCACACACAGAGGAAATCGATGAAAGTCGATATTCCCAGGTTATTTATTAGCCCCAAATATTCTCATTGTTTTTACATGAGCCATGTTTTTTCTGTAGGCACATGCCCCATCAACAACCACAGGGTAAATCGGCCAGGATAAAGTCCCCTAGACACCGATTTCCAAGGTTATTTATTAATCCTCCAAATGTAAACGAGTAGAGAAACCAAAAAAAATTGCAGCAGCTCAGTTTTTTACAGGTAATTTATGATACCGTCAACCACAGATACTGGCAAGCCAATCTCAAAATAAAGATCTTTTGGTATGCTGTCCGTGACGCCAATTTGTGAAGAAAACTTCTGTTCAGCAATGCGATGAAAGAATGGAAGCTGGAATCTGCTTAATCAACCACTGAAGTTTATTGAGAGTCAAAACGGCCGGAGCATTCACAAGGTACCTCAATCATTGAATTACCCTGACAACACTGAGGACGCAATGCAGGAGAACCTCTATAAGTTAAAAGGGGGGGAGCTGGTAATCGCGCGCTTTCCCTAATTAGTACCAGACATGTTGAAGACAAAGAACCGGTCTGTTAAAGCCAACGTGCATGGTCCACACTTCCCCCACAGGAAAGGCAGAGGGCCTCTTGACCTTTGCCCTGTTTAAATTACAAACAGGACACATACGAGAAAACACTAAAAGTCTCCAAAAGCACAGATCACATTAAAATATTCCTTCACACCAGCCATAAATTCCCTGTACCCGCATAGCGCTCTCCTTTAGATAGCACTCCCTGCGGTTCATCCCTCTCATCTGCGCATGCCAACTAGCCACCTCCTTAACAGGAGCTACAGCTGGGGCAGCGAATGGGGAATTTGTAAGGTTAACATTGTGTGTAGGCCTAAGTGTAGCCTTTGTGGAAACAAAAGACAGTTAGATTTGGATACAGATCAACCTCATTCTTATTAGAAAACGTAATGATCTGTGCATTATACAGGGAGGAGGCGGGATTCGCCCCCTCGTCCCGGGCGGAGAGATTTTCTCCCCCCGCCAGCCAGATCCGTAAAGACGGAAAGCCCGTCCCCGTGAGTGCCGGCACGCCGGTTCCACGGGGTGGGCCGAAGAGGTGGAGGGCGCAGCGGGCACGGGATCTCCGTGCCGGCACCTCTCCCTTCGTCTCACCTCTCTACTGAGGTCTTTGAACGCACCGTGGCCCGCCCTCGGGGGAGGGGGGCCGCGCGCACCGTCACAATGCCGTCTCTTTGAAACGGACATTATGGGGAAAAGTGGAATTGTGGAGAGAAATGACTCTTACTCTGGGATAAATGCAATAGTCTTTACTGAATGCATTTTTCCCACACACAAACCTCTCTCCAGAACTAGAGTTTACAAACGTAAACCACCGTTCTCCTGCGGGGGTCCCTGAACGCACCGCGGCCACTCTCACTAGGGCCGCTCGCCCACGTATTAACGCTGTATTTCCCATTGCAACGGTGAAATGCATTAATCGGAGCTATTATACCAGGCAAGGTGTGTTTTCTGACAACTGCACGCCGGCAATAGCGTCTCTTGAACCCGCACAGTGCTTTGACAGCACTCGGTTTATTCCACTCACGTGCACACGCCCACCTGCTGGCTCCCTATACTGGGGTTTACAGCAGGGGCGGGGAGTGTAGGACAGTGTTTCTTCCTCTGGGAATGGGCAAGAAGCAGCCACGCTGCGACTACTCCTCATCCCGTGAGCAAGGACATCGATCCAAAGAGCCCTTCCGTAAACACGGGGGCTCCCAGGAGATCAACACGATCCTCTTTGGAAAGTGCCACGCGGCGTGATATCCCAGGGACATCACACGGCGGGCAGCGGCGGCGGCCTGTGATGAAGTAGGGTCGACCCTGTATCATGTGAAGCCACCGAGCACCGGTCCCCGGGGGAACCGGGCCTGGGGCGAGGCCCGTGGACCATACTTATTCGGCCTTGTGGCCCAATAATCGCTCTGACCTGGTGAGGCGGGGGCATCTGGGGGGCAATGAGTGAGTAGCCCACACACCCGCCGCCATGATCATCACCCAGGGAGAGTACAGCCCTGGGCGGTAGACTTCCATGGACGCCAAACACTCGAAGCAAAGGTGGTGGGGATCGGCGCCCGCTATTTCAGCCAGGGCACGAAGGACAGGCCCGGGTCTCTAGCAGGGGCGACTCCCTGGAGGTATGATAACTCTTTATTCTTCTTTCAAACGTCTCAGTCTCTCGTGGAATCACTTCCGCTGCTGAAGAGAAAAGGATGATAGTCAGGAGGCGAGGCCTCCTTTTATACGGTGTGATGCGCGCGCATTCAGGTAGGCCTGCCCAAGGCCGGCTATGTCTATAGAAGTCTCAGTGGATGAATGCTTGCATGATAAGGTAGTACCCATAGAGTCCAGTAGAGGGCGGAGCCTGTGAGAGATATAATGGACAGACTGTAATTTGAAGCTTATTGATTTGTTTGTAAATTTCATTAAGAGGATTAAGCTAGTAGTGACTGGATGAAACCAAGTAGTGTTTTCTAATACATGCTTTTGAGACACATTGTTAGTACTTGAGTTATGTCAAGAGAGCGGTTTATTAATCTGTTTCCTTTTTTCCCATATAATGTAGGATTTGAGTTACTGATTCTGGAAGTCATACTTCAATGAGCCCAATACAAACATGTTATCTCCCAAAGCAGAGACACTATCCTGCATGTCCTAACCACACAAACTACAGGGACTTTACAAATGTACTTAACCAAAGTATGATAAAATACAACACAATTTGTAAGCAGGATGACACACACACACACACACACACACACACACACACACACACACACACACACACACACACACACACACACACACACACACACACACACACACACACACACACACACACACACACACACACACACACACACACACACACACGATAAACTACTCTGGAGCTGAGAGAAGCCACAGATGCTGCAGGGCACATAGGTAACCTCACACAAACACACTTACAGTATGTGGTTTTATTTATTTGTTTGCCTCCATACAGTTTTAGTGCATTATTTAACACCTCGGAAATGGAAATTTAAACAGGAAATGATTCATCACACTGTGGAAGAGAAGCACACTTTATGATAAATCTCCTATTGCTCCCTCCTCTTAAATGGCAATGATAATATTGCATTTTTCCCTTGATTTATTATGCAAGGGTCTAAAGTCATGCATTGAAACCATAGTCTAAACTGATTAAGCTGCCTTTGTGAGAAGACTGATTCACACAGTAGCTGTTTTGCATTATTCTCTGTAATGTATTATGTTGCTGCCGCTGCTGCAGCACAAGGTAACCCAGTCATACTTTGGTGGTTTGCAAGTTTATTTTGAGTCTTTTGTAAAAGTAATTATTTTGTAGAGGAAAGATTTAGTCTTTAGAATGGATTACACCATTAACCCTCCTGTTGTCTTCGGGTCAAATCTTACCGATGTACTACTTTCATCAATCATAACTTTTTTGTTTTACATTCGATTGCATTAAGGCTTTATGATATCCTTCACAGTAGACATTTGAACATATAGAATTGCTGACCACCAGTTTCATTGAATTTTGGATGATTTAGTCAACTTTGTAACACCGGTGTTCCTGGTCAAAAATTACCGCCATAAAGAAAAGGAATTAGTAACCATCCGGATCAGATAAAACACACAGAAACACCCACACACACACACAGAACAATTTGACACATTTCCCGCTCGTATGTGCCCATCCCCCCACATGGATCACACCTGGCACACGCAATACATGTTCAGTGTCTATTCTTTGTATATTTACTGCAGTTGTTCATGTATACCAGTAGTATGATACAATATTTACAGTTTGAAAGGGTGTTAAATGAAATTTGGTGATGATTAATGGTTTTTGTGTTAATGTAATAGCAGTTAAAACAGGACCGGTCAAATTTGACCGCGAACGCCAAAGTAAGGGCGGGAAAACAAAGACAACAGGAGGGTTAAATACATTTAGAAAATGTAAGTCCAGAGTCAATGACAATGTACTACATTGTCAGTGACTCAAGCGGTCAAAATGTAGTTTGTTCACTTTTTTTCATAAATTAAGGGATCCCCACAATCTCTGTTCAAATTCACTGAAATATGGACCAAACTTAATATTCAGTCAGTGTCAATGTGTCAACCTTCGCACAGGAAAATAATGCTAAAAAACGTTCACATTACTTACTGTGCATCACATAGGTCACGCTAGAAATGTAATGAAATTGTGTTGCCTCCGGTGTCCTTGGCCTTTTCAATTTCGACCTACTTTACTTCTTATCAGAGGGAAATACGAAGCCGTCGGTGCTTAATTTCCCTCCTTATAAGTCATGTTTTACAGTCTGCCCTGAGGGATGAAGAAGTAATCACAGAGGAGCTTCAGGCTCAACAACATGGCAGATCTGGATTATTATTGTGGTTGAGTACTAATATGTTATGTTTTATTTCCTCTTCACGATGGTTTCAGACAGGTTCAAGTTTCACAAGGTTATTATGATTAACAAGTGGCTCAAAGTCCTGAAATAAGTGATATATGTGATTTCATTTCATATATTTTTTTAAATGTTGGAAACCAGGTTGCACATACAGTACAGTACATAGACCACCAAGTCTGCCCACCCAATCAAATGTTGTTGAAAAGCAACATTTCTACAAGTATAGAATTCTAATGAACAATTGCAATAAGATACTTCTTTGAGCTGTCAAATACAGAAGTAGATTGTAGCATAAATCAATATCAATTCATGACCTAGGGGTGTGGACTTTAATATACTATAAGACTACATTCCTAGTGATTTTAGTGGACTTTTGAATCATACTTCCAAAAATAGTCATTGATAGAATGACTTCCTGTTCACCAATTGGAGATCTTTATTTTAAAGTGTTTCTGCTTCATCAGGAGCTCTAGAGTACAGCAGAGGATTGTATTAATGCTGTACATGAAAATAAATGTGCTCGTACAATATGCATGTGCTGCATGGTTACTGCCCATCAATAATCCTTCTTTTTTTGCAGGTTTAGTGAAGGAAATATTGAATGTTGTCATGTATGCTTTACTTCAACTGCGAAATATATTTCATATTCTACTATTTTCCTGCAGAAATGGAAAATGTACGACAGAAACATCCATCTGTTCAATCCACACCCACTGCAATCTCCGAAAGCCATCTAACTTCAGAATCAGATGTCCTGTTGGCCGCAAATGCAGCAGCAAGATACACTGACTTCATTGTGTGAATTAATGTATTCATTTATTTTATTTTCCCAGCCCACCATAGCTCGATATGCTACAGTGAAGGTGAAGAGCTCATTGTGAAACTGCAGTCTTTGAGCAATTTTTGTAGCTTGAATTCCCAATATGAAGGCAGTAAGATATTTTGACGATTTAAGTGGAAGCCAATGAAGATAAGGCGTGAGTTTCCCTGACAGATGTAGCTGTCATGTTTCAGCTCTTTCACAGCGGCTTAAGGCAAACTGCTGCCATTTTGACCTGTTTTAACTCAAAGGCAATTGTCGAACTCTCAGCTCTCCTCTAGGCTCTGCTATCTTTACTCAAGGGTCTTTTGTTGCCTTTGAATTTATTGAAATGCAGATTTGATATACACTTTATCAAAATAAAATGTATATCACCATTACATTGACTTTGTCTTTCCGAATATATTATCTCAGGGAATACAGGAGAGTGGTAAATGATACATGGATGGTTTTTACCCGGGAAGACAAGCCTCCTACAATGTGCTTCTCCTTCTGTTAGACTTTAGTAACACTGAACCTTAAACTGGAATGTTGAATCCCCCAGAGTTCACCAATTTTTTGGGGGAGCATCAGAGTTTTTTGAGCAAATGGCAGGAACGTCCCCATAATGCATCAATAGATGTGTCCTCACAAAGTTGATGTACAAATACATACAGAGCACTGTTAAGGCCACTCTCCTTGTTGTTACTATTGTATTGAGCCATTCCATAACAAAATAATAAGATCTATTCAACATTTAATTCAACCAATTTCCCTGTTTTCAGCTGTAAATCATTTCCCTCCTTGAATGCCCAAGTGTGCTCTGATGAGAGCTGCAAGTTTACACAAAGATAATGTATTCTTCTATTTCATGCTTGATAGACCTTTGTGGAGAATATCAATTCTGCAACAAGTTTAGTTGGCTGCTGCACATGCATGCACGTTCACATTTGTTATCTTTCTTTAGAGCTACTAAACAAGAAAACTCAGATACAGTCATTTACTTTGACAAATTGTTTTACACTGCAGAAATTAGTTTGGGCATCTCTACAGTAGCTCGACACAATGCAGATATAATTACCTGACATGTGAGAGCATGCAATGAGTGGAATCGAAGAGATTGAAATCAGTTTAAACTCTTAATCTCTGCGAGTGGAACACAATAAATACAAAAGGGAGCAGTAATTGCATCGAGTCCATTAATTAATAGTCATCTGTTGGCTGACGCAATTCAGACGTTAAATAACAAAGCCGGTTGCCAAATGAATACAATCCAGAGTGCTTTCATGAAATACATGGAGACTGCAGAGACTGCCTGTTTAACACACACACACACACACACACACACACACACACACACACACACACACACACACACACACACACACACACACACACACACACACACACACACACACACACACACACACACACACACACACACACACACACACACACACAGCGAAATATCTATGTGTGCATACTGTAATTAAAATGTAATAAATGCACATATAACATTGACAACATTACCTTTAATAAGAGGTTAATAAGTTAAACATTAAATGATAGAGTGAATAATTCCTCATGATTCTGCTCAATTCACAAAACTTGGAGCTTGAAAGCCTAACAAAAAATGAGAAATATTTGATCGATGGGGCAAGTATTTTTTCATTTTCTGCTGATAAAATGAATCTTGTTTCAGCTATCTAATTTGCTCTTTAAATTGTTATCAAATATTACAATGAATTAGAAAATCTTAATTATATTTAAATGTGAGTGCATTAAGAGGATGCAAGTTGAAGGGATAGTGTAATAAGGGCATTATTTGTATTCTCTTTGAGCAGCCCCTGCAACCATTTTCATCAACTTTCAAGTACATTCACAACAATTAAATCTTCCAGTGGCTGACAGAGGCACTGTTCACTGACAGAAATACAATGTATTGGGGAGAACAAGAGTATAAGAGTAAGTTTACTGCTAATAAATGAGGTTCCTTCAGCTTCCCTCAACACTTGGAGACACACAACCTGGTATATTTCTGAAATAATCACATCTTTGGTCTGGTGCACCGGTGAAGGCCGAGCCACCACAATGGCACAAAATCATTTCACTCTGGGCTTCTTTCCAGCCACTTAATATTCAAGAACCAGCACAAACACTCCAGCGGGGCATTTGGACAGGAGTAATGCAATAAACTATTCAACCTATTTTGTCTCTATCAACTGTCTACTCATTAACTTACAATGTCCCTTAAATAGACTACTCAGATGAAAACACAAAGCAGCTGAAAGAGACATTAGGATATTACAGTGGAAGATAGGGACAATTTTACCTCAAATTACTAAGCCTTAACTAACTTTGATGTTTTAATTCAAAAGCTGACTCATGTACGGGCTGCCGCTAAAAATTGTTTGCTTGTTTGTTTTCCAATGTCATGTTATTCCACTTAAAAAAAACTGAAATATAATAAGCGCAAGACACTTAAACTTCCAGGTATTAGATATAAATTGTGTTAGATATCATGTCATTTTCATTTTATGTTCAGACTTTCAATATTCACTTTTGAGAGGGTAATATTGAATGAATGTCTTGGTTCCTATAATTATAACATTCAAGACAACCCAAAACACTTGGGGGGTTTACAAAAAGCATATTATATTCTCTTTATTGTTCTTGTAAAGTCTGCACATTGAGGGTGAGGAGCTGTAAAGAGCTTGCTAATGCCATAGCTGCTTTTTATGTAAACCAGCTTCCACAAGTTATTACGAGCTATAATGACCCCTTTATACATGTAAGCAACTCACAGACTAACCAAAATTCGATAATATTATATGGCTGGCTGAACATAAATTCAAGACAAACTTCAAAATGTGCTTTCACTACTTTGGCCTTGTCTGATTAAGTAAATGGAAACCAGGTCAGGTCAAATGTATTTTCTGTGTTTCCTTTTACCAAAAATGGTTGTGATCCGTTTCCTTTTTCTGTAGATTTGACATTGATCTCTGTGACACTTATGTGATGAATTTCTCCATTTATATGTTGAACAATAGTGAATAGAGGCTATTGAAGGTAGCTCTATTATGAATGGCTCCAAATTGACATTTACCACTGCTGTTGAATGTAGATAACTAAAAAATGTTGTGAGTTATCCGAGCTCGTTGAGGCTGAAACATATCACTGACAGTCCATTGGAATCAAATGTCTTATTTTTTCTTTATTCACAGTGTTTATGCCATTCTTCATGCTTTTATTACTGCATAATTTAGTCTTTGCAGGATGTTTTTTGACATATTGTGAAAGACTGCCTATTTTCTAAGACCATCTGTATGAATGAGGGAGATTGCAGTTACCCATTCAGCTTTTGTAAAGATAAAGTTCACCCTGCAGTGTGTGTGCAACTGCAGATCTTAGAGAAACAGTTAACACATGTATATTGGATAATCTGCTACATTCTGGTTTGAAGGTTACACACTGTGCTCCCACACACAGCGATTAACCATCTATTGTAACTATGGATTTTTTGTCAAAGCACTTAAGATATTCATTGCTATCGGGATGTTAAGAGCATTCCATGGAATATAACAAAAAGTGTATCTCAAGCCGGTATCTCAAGCTTACCTACCCCACCTTTAAATGCTGTATGTTCAAAACAATGGCTTTATGATTCTAAAACTCTCAGACACAGTTGTAATAATCTAGGAGATGTGAAGAAGCTCCAAGTGTCTAATAAATGTTGTTACTGCTTATCTAAAAATAATGGTATAATGGTTGTAGGCCTCAGGTTATTTTTAGAGCCTCAACTCCTCAACTCCAGATGGTATTATACCAATGCCTACATTGTGAGAACTTTCTTAATTGTATGTATTGACAAATTGATATGACAGGCTGGACAAATGGAAATTGTTCTCATACAGTGTATTGAAACTCTGATGTTTACACCAAAATAAACCGCAGCCAATGAAGACAGAGTTGTACTAAGTTTGACCATTTACTGTCACACTTCCTCATCAACATGGCGGTGAAAACTGTTAATAAACACAATAGTAACATTCTGTATGTGTTTCTAAATAAACTTGCAAAATACACAATGTAAACGTGAACTGAAATGGCGTATAGCTTCCTTACGGTGTTTATACAGTTGTAAATAAATCGTTTTTAAACAAACTTATCAAACCTCTTTTTAAGAAATCGTTCCTAATATATGATCTTAAACATGTGATGTGGGAAATGGATACACTTACAGAATTGCCGCTATGATGTTTGCTTGTGGATGGAAGCAGATTGCTTTCAGAAAAATACACTCTCTGACCATGCCTTTTTCTACCGTTACAACCGGAAGTGACAATACTGAAAGTCGTAAACTGGAAGCCGTAAAACCGGAAGTGTCGTAAACAATAACAAACAGAGAGATAACATGACCATTAGCACTCCAGTGGCCTGTACGACGAAGACAGTTCAACATACCTTGGATATCTTTGAGTTATCTGGCTATCTCGCTAAGCGTTCCTACGACGCTGGTTATCAACTCGGTAAGTCAACCCAGGGTTTCTCTGTCCGGCTTTGAGCGCATTCACGTGAAAGGGGCGGGGTTAGCAACATTTGACCAATCACAAACATGGACAAGCGTACTGACAGTGCAGCGTCATACTTCATGAATGAAAGGTAAACTATCATGTTAGACAAATATGAAGAAGTTAAACTTTAAACATCCATGACTTAAACACATAATCCAATATAGAAGCAACATAGTTGCAGCTGCAAGGTGCAGAAAGAACAGCTGTTAAAAAAAAAAACAACTACAGAGTGTTTGAATGCGTAAATTAACAGTTCATGATATCACTGCTCCGTCTAAGACACGAGTGGATCTGACTTTAATTAAATTTGAGTGTTTGGTCATCTTAAGGTGTTACTTCAAATAACACTTCGGCATTCTTTCACACACAGTGACGTCACGAGCTACCCACAATGCAACGTGTGCCATATATATATATATATAAATACGCCATTTTCCTGGAGGTGCAAATATCCTGGAGGTGCAAATATAAACGGCTAGCTAACGTAGCCAGGCAGAGCGCACTAGGTTTTTTTTCTGAATTAACGACCGAAGAAATCGCTGCATGTCTTCGGATTACATCTCTGGACTTGAGGGGTGTGCTTTAGGTCGTTACCAGCGTAAGCTAGAGCTGTGTGGGTTGTCGGATTGCCCTTACAGACTGCCTGCAGATGTATGGAAAAACGACCCTCGAAAGTGGCCTTCGTCGATTTTGGCTGCATCTACGTCTATCTTCTGGAAACACCAGGTGAATACCCCACTTGTCACAATAATATTATCATGCCAATGCATATATGTGGTATTTTAGAGTTGACTAGATATTGATTAAGGCAATAGACTATGATATTCTGCTTGCACCTCGCGTGAAATGGCGGATACCGGAAGTACGGTGTCGCCCTCGGCCCAATACTTGTATGTGTGTGTGAAAGAATACAGTACTGTATGTGACACTGTAAGTGTTGCACGGCCAGATACGGCTCAAGAAGCTGACGCAGATATATATTATGATGTGATTGATAATGTGATGAATGATAACTGCGACACGTTGGCGTCGCAAACTTACAGTGCTGACTGAACGCAATACTTGGAGTTACTTTGCTTCAAGCATTGCAGTAGGACAACTTCTGCATTTCGTCTGAGAAATGTCTTAACCGTGCCCTTAGTTTCAGAGATATAGGACCAGTGATAATTACCAGAAAACATTTATTTGGAAGGGAAAACCAAGCTATTAACAAAGTTATTAAAAGTAGGCTACTCAATGACAAAACGAAGGCCTTCAACAGGGAACTGATTTAAAACCTCTCTCATAGTAAAAAAAGCCAGTGCTCATAAACGTATTTGAGTTTCTGTGAGAGAATCAGTTGTGGAGTTAACATTCATAACTGTGTGGGGGCACATAAAGTGCTGAGGCATGGTGCTGCCAGTTACAAGAGCAGCTTACTGTCCCATCGCAGTTGGAGACCAATCCGACAGATAAGCATTCCTGTCCACCAGTGTCTCAATATTTTGGATGTGTTCATCAATTTTTTATTTATTTATTTTTTAAGTAAGCTTTGGCCGTTTGCTGGATTGGAACAGCTGGAACAGAAAATGAACATGTCATTATATTTTCTCCCCTATCAAGCATTTTTTTTTTAAAGTCTCCTGAACCCGCAGTGATATTCTGTTTTACAAATGGTTTCATAAAATAGTAACATGTTTTTCCTAAAATATATAATAATATAATACATTGGATTTTTATAGCGCTTTTCCTTATGCTCAAAGACGCTTAGTATATGTTGAATTAATGCAATTTAAATTAATCACATGCTCAATTGAAGTACTTAATGCTGATACTGCTTTTTCACAGAAGACAAACATTATTTTGACATATTGTAGCAGGTAGTATACATGGCCTTCTTAAAATTCAGTGACATAAACAGTAATTCTGTCTGGGGAAGATCTTAACCAGCCGAAAATGAAAAGGATCTTCATAACTCACATAATTTTAATTAAAAGCCTGACTCATCTGCCCGTATCCAGAGGCAGTCTGCTGCACCTGTCCCTCATTTGGCTTTGTGTGCTGATCTGGGGCAGCTGAAGGGAAGAAGGGAGGGCAAAAAGACTCACACTTAGGAGACTGATCCATTTTATCGCCATGCAGCTGAGGTTGCTGTGTATCACGGTGCACTCTTAAGCATTGCTGATGGGTGTCTCAAGCTAAACCAAAAATGGTCCATTAGTAATCGCTTGGATGGAAGCCATCTAAAAAGATGACCCCATTACGGGCTGTTGATCCCTTTTAGCTTTTGCTGAGCAAGTATTTTGTGATAACAGTCTGCTGAACCTGTTGCGTTAGCACTTCTGATTGTTCTCTGCAAATATCATTCGCTCCCAAAATGTATTCCTTTGCATTGTTTGTTTTTTACTAAAGGGATTTTTCCTTTTTACGACAAAGATCATCGGATCTGGCAGGCATCTGAACTTACATCTCATTGATCATGTATTAATGGTTCAATCCTTTTTTTCTGTTGTAATGTCGTGGGTGTCTGTGATTCTTGTGTATGCCCATTTGTGGCTGTCTGCCAGATGGCCGTGGTCAAAGTTTGCTGAACTGAATTCATACATGTTGGCCTCTGTGGGAATAACAAGAATGGGCTAAAATAGTTAGCTATATAGTTTCCAATTTCACTCTTGTGACACATTAAAACAATTAAATAAGTTTGAAATAGCCTTCTTTTGAATATATATATATATATATAGATAAATGTCTATGGGTCAGAACCGGGAAGGGGGAGATAGTATTGTTTATTTTCGTGAATTGTCTACATGTATGTGTTTTTGTGAAGCACTTTGTGTTACCACTGTGTATGAAAGATGCTATCTAAATAAAGCTTGATTTGATTTGACATACAAACAACAAACACTTTCAATATCAATGGCATGTCAATGGAGAAAAAGGCTGAAATGTAAATGCTCTTGTTCTTTAAAGCTTGTCTGATTTTATTTATTTCTTTCTCCATCTGTCCATCTTTTTCTCCTCCAGAGTCTTGTTATCTCAGTCTTTGGTCAGTGGAGGATGTCAAAGGCACAGTGCGAGAAAGAATTGATTGCCCATTAACCCTTACTTCAAAACAAGCTAACAAGCAACACAATCTAGACGCGGGGAAATATGAAAGCTAACAGTGTAAACAAAGCATTCAAATATATCATCCTTTAACAAGCCTGAGGGGGTGGAAAGCAGCACATTAGTGCAGCAAATAATTTCAAAAGTCATACAACAATGTATGGAACAATTAAAGCTTTAACTAATAGTTATTGTATGTGATTAATGATCACAAAAAGACATCTAAAAGCCTAGGGGAGATATATACAGCTAGCATATTTTGTTGCTTTGTGTTTGTTTGATTCTCATTTAAAAATCACTGTACCTCGTTGTACGATACAATCATCTTTTAATATGTTTTGTGTGTGTAACTTTATGACAAATGTGATTATAGGTTATGGAATGAATGTGAGTAAAGTTAGGAAAGCCGAGAGCAGAGACAGACAAATTGTCGTCAGGCACAAAGCTGGTCTCCCTCTTGAAGGGCCATTAAAGTGACATTGAAAACATTGCAGGGACTCAATCGAATGAATCGTTTCTCTCGGGTTTCAAACGCTTCATGTTTGGCATTTGTTCCCTTCTCAGTCTTGATTTAATAGATAATCTTTTTATTGATGTGTCAAGCAACTTCCATGACCATCTTGAAAATGGTTTGAAAACACATTGGACGAAGCACTAGATCGCAAAGCTGTTATTAAGATACAAACGATTCAAGAGAACTTCACAAATGTTCTTTTCTTTGAAATGTATTTTAGGCATGTACAAAGTTGGCCTATCTACACAGAAAGAAAATATGAAGCAACTATGTTCAAGGTCAGGTCAACAGGTGTACCAGTGCTTTACAATGGTTGTTGGGAGAAGTGGACCCCATAAAAAAGTGAAAGGGTGCAATAAATTGTCACACCGAATTGCTAGAACGGAAGCTTGGTCAGTGGCCCTACGCTTCAAATTTGAAACTATAGGTACCACTCTAGCATCAATATCTCTTTGATACACAATGGTGTCATTTTTGTTTGGATTAAAAACAGGAAGTTTATGCAACTTAACTAATTGCTTAAAGTTAGGAAAAGTGGTTGAGATTAACAACAGAGGTGTGTAAATTGACTTTTAGTTTCACACTGGACACAAACAGCGATCTCCTGTGTTTGTTTGCAGAACTCGACCTGTTGTTGGAAGGGCTTGTGTTTCTTTTTCCTTTTACCACCTTGTTGGAGTGACATCTCCAGATACAAGGAATTAACATTGAAATATAAGGTTCATAACAGACATAGATGCCAGACATAAGGTCGGTACAATACTTGCTCAGCATCAGATAGAAAGAGTTTGTCACTGAAGTATCTAATAAAGACTGGAACATATTTTAGCTAAAGAACAATATTTTCAAAGGGTTTAGTGGAAACCAAACCAAATAATGTTTGCAGTCACTGAATAACTGGAAACAAACGCTGCCATTTGATAACTAAAGCATGGATACTTATGATACTTATAATATTTAAACACACACACACACACGCACACGCACACGCACACGCACACACACACACACACACACACCACACACACACACACACACACACACACACACACACACACACACACACACACACACACACACACACACACACACACTAACTACACAGGATTGCAGTGATTCCTAGCCTTTTAAATCAGCTCATTTGAATGCAAAGCCAGAGTCTTCTTTCCAATTACACACTTGCACTGGAGCAAAGTAAATCTTGGAAGGGTTTTAGAAATTATAGTTATTAGATTATGATGAGCAAAGTTCAGTTGAAAGGCTTAAGCCTCTGCAGTGCACATGAGAAAGGAAGTGCTCCAAACAGCACTTGGAATGCGCTTCAACCAGAACGCTGTATAAGCTGTATAGCATATGCAGAGAGGGTGGGAATTACTTACGTATTTCTTTATGTTTTATTTTTCTGTATGTGATCTGCCTCCATGGGCGCCAAACAGATCAAGATGTAAAATCATTTTTACAAATCTTTTAGAAAGCTGGTGTGACAGAAATGCACCAGTAAAAGGCCAATAGGAAATACAACACATTTTAACAAAGATGGGAACTTGATTTTTAACACTTCTTTTATCCTGACTATGCACAGCTGTTTATCACATGCTTTGGGTTTGTTTGGATAGTACTAATGTATCAGCAATATGAAGGGAAAACAACATTTTCAAACTGTGTGAAAACTGTGTAAAAACAGCATGGAATTATGTGGATTGTCCATTACAGTTTTTCTCAATCGCTAAACCCTCAATTTAGAATCAAAATTCCTTTCATCAAACCAACAGCACAGCCATCGAAACAGAAAACCATTCCTCTACAACAGTATACCATTTATCATTGATATCACACAAAATGCAGATGCTAAACAGTGTTTTGCAAAACGGATCACACAATTCTCTAACTGAAGTTACAATTCTCTACACAAACATCAAAAATCTTTTGTGTAACTCATGTCTACAAAACAAAATAATCTTCTCACAGTGGATAACACTTACTCCTCATAAACGTAGACCATAGCTACACTAATTGACACTTGATGTGCAAAATATTAACACTTGTTATCAGTCAATCACCCCATTGAAAAAGGTAACCGCATGGAATGTACTGTATACCTTACAGTAATGATGTTGCTGTTAGCTGACTTTCCTATCGTAATTGTAATTAGTGAGAATCCTATAAAAGACCTCCCTCACTTCAGTAAGATGTTTGTGTGAACAAAATGGCTGATCGAGTAGGTAGAGGAGCTCTGAGAGGAAGAAGGAACCCTGTTGTTCAGCGAGGAAGAGGGAGGGCTGTTGTTCAGCGAGGAAGAGGGAACCCTGATGTTCACAGAGGAAGAGGGAGGGATGTACGTATGCGTGGTGGAAGAGTTGAAAGGGGACCAATGCGAATAGTAGTTTCGGACAACACCCGTGCAACTATTGTGGACCACGTCATAAACCATGGCATGTCCCTCAGTGAGGCTGGCCAAAGGGTTCAGCCCAATAAACGGAGATCAACAGCGGCATCCATTATTAGGATCTTCAGGCACGAAAATAGGTAAGCTACTGTAACCCTTTTTTACAGCACTTCATGCATTTCTATTTTTATGTAGGTTTCGATCACTGTTTTTATATTACAGTACATAACATTCTCAAATATTTATTGATAGAACTGAAAGAGCACCCCGCTCTGGTGGCAGAGGAAAGGCCTTTACTCCAGAACATGAGTCTGCCATTGTTGATATGGTTGTG
Source organism: Pseudochaenichthys georgianus (assembly GCF_902827115.2). NCBI lineage: Eukaryota > Metazoa > Chordata > Actinopteri > Perciformes > Channichthyidae > Pseudochaenichthys > Pseudochaenichthys georgianus. The sequence goes on along the minus strand of NC_047516.1, from coordinate 7,836,549 downwards.
GCCAACAATGAAATCCGCTTAAGGGAGATTCAGGCCAGAATAATTGCAGACCAGGATGTCTTCAGTAACATTCCATCTATAAGTGTTGCAACCATTGACCGGGTGTTAAAGAGGCACCACCTCAGAATGAAACAGATCTATAAGGTTCCTTTTGAACGCAACTCTGACCGTGTGAAGGAGTTAAGGCACCGGTATGTACAGGTAAGGACCTCAATCACAGTGATGGCTTGCCTATATTTTTAGTATGTCGGACTGCTTACAGTAATGTAAAACGGTCCTCTGTTTGTTTCATTTTCTTTAGCGAATGATGGAGCTGGAAGGCAATGCATTACCACATGTTTTTGTATATGTATATATCTCCAAAGTGAGGAGACGTGGGAGGAACCTTATTGGGCAAAGAGCAACAGTCTTTGTTCCAGGCCAAAGGGGAGGAAACATAACATTGTGTGCGGCTATCTCGACACAAGGCGTCCTTGCTCACATCCCTGTAATGGGAGCATATAACACGCAACGTGTCCTTGCCTTCCTGGATGTCCTGTATGACCGACTGGTGCCACCAGAAGAGAGGGATCGAGTGAGGTCGGTTCACGTGATCATATGTAGAATTCCACCACTCTCGTGACGTGAGGGCATGGTTTGAGGCTCATCCACACATGGCCATGGAGTTCCTCCCTCCATACTCCCCATTTCTAAACCCCATTGAGGAGTTCTTCTCTGCCTGGAGATGGAAGGTTTGTGACCATCATCCTCATGACAGAACGCCCCTTTTGGACACAATGAATGCTGGCTGTCGGGACATCTCTGCGGAATCCTGTCAAGGGTGGTGTCGACACGCAGGGAGATATTTCCCACGCTGCCTTGCAAGGGAAGACATACGCTGAGACGTAGATGAGGCTATGTGGCCAGACAGAGGCCAAAGAGCAGATCAGTAAAGCTATATAGATCTCATTCTCTGATTTACTGCTGATTTACATCATCTACCCATGTTATTTTGTTCCCAGTGTATTGCTATTCATCTTTTGTTTCTGTTACGGTGCTCTTCTGAAAATGAGACAATAAAAACAATGACATAGTTACAGTAACATACTGTTTTTCCTATATGTAAGTTTGTTTCTCCCAACTTGTCAGTTTTCCGTTCAGTTTCCAATATCGATAGCTTGAGGTTTGTGTATTGATGATTGTAGTCAGTATTTAGTGTGCCACTTAGTAATGACTGTTCAAATAGTCTTCTAATGAGCTGACCAATGTTTGTTTTTGGAGAAGGTATCTGGTTTTGGAAGGGGTATTTTTAGTTTTGAGTGCCTTAGAGCACCTTGCAAGAAATGTATATTGTTATGGTAGAATGTGTTATTATGGTGACCGGAGTTTCAGTTATGAAAACACATTCGTCTCATTAGAGGACAATTTGTTCTGTTTCGATCGACTTATTCTTTTTTGTGACCAGTATTTTCAGTTTTGGTCATGTAAGTGCATTTTGCAAAAGATATTCAGAGTTATGGCAAGTGTGTTTCTGTTTAGATGGCTATGTTCTTGTTTTGAAGAAATGCATTTTGATTCTAAATAGTGGGTTTAGCAATTGAGAAAAACTGTAATCACAGGGTGGTTGATATCAACATTGACTTCACCTGTCGAAATGATTTCAACGTTGACCTTTCGGTGCACAACCAATGTGATAAAAGCTGTATGTTACATAACCAGAAGCTAGACATAAAGATACACAATTTCTCCATGAGCATTGAGCAAGCCCTTTAAAGTTAACAAGAGCAAAGCCATTTTGGGCCGTGGTCATTCAACCTTCCACCTGTTTACTTTTCAAGCACTCTAGTTGCCATTCGATATTTTATCCTGCCTTTCACACACCTACACACACACGCACACACACACACCTACACACACACACACACACACACACACACACACACACACACACACACACACACACACACACACACACACACACACACACACACACACACACACACACACACACACACACACACACACACACACACACACACACACACACACACACACACACACACACACACACACACACACACACATCTCCCACTCTCCTTGCCCACTAACCAATCCATTCGTCATTGTAATCTCTATCCACAGACCACACATCCGTCCATCATTCACTCCCTTATCGGTCCAAGTCACTAAACTGGAGGCTGCCTGGGGAGATCTTGTTTTCCAGTTTGACAGCCCAAAAGACAAAGTGCTCTTGAGGCTGTCAGCAAGCCGTTCAGATAGGAGCAGGTAAGTGGCACCTTACAGTATGTTCATCACTGCCAGCACAGTGGGCAGCACCATGCTGTGCCTGTGATCCCGTGACAGGATCGCTCCACGCACACAATCAGAGACTGAGTGATTTCAGCCAGAAGACGCCCTGCTGCTCTGTCACTTTGTATGGCTCTCTTCTGACTTCGACCCTCCCTCTGGCTACAACACAGTTTCATTAGAGACTGTGAAAATGAGCATTTCAATTAGTCACAAAGTACAGTTCCTCTTACTGAAATGATCACATATTCAGCAAACAACATATCTTAAGTCTTATCCTCAAATTACTGCAACTCCCACTTTTTGCCAAGGAATAATTTTAGCATGACAGTGTCAAAAGACTTCAATTTGTTTGTTACAGTATTGTCTTTAGAGCAAACCAACAATGTATTATTAAGTGAGCTTTTGATATGTTTGATTATTTTTTAACTCTGGTGACAAACATGCCAGCTGCTGCGCCCTACCTCAAAGTTTAAGCAAAATTAGGTGGTCAAATGAATAATCAATGACTGGCATTTTCTCTATGGTAATAAACAAAGTGCCTTTTAACATTTGTAAAAATGATATACAAGATTGCTATTATGCACACATTCCTCATAGAGCTCCTAACTGTAATATATTATTTATATGGTGGTGGAAAAGTAAGTTATGGGTGGCATGTTGTGGTTAAATGAGATTAAGTAAGGGAGCAACAGTGTACTTTGCCAAGACAAATTATATTTACTTTCTCCGAAGCACACTTTGAATTGATTATATTTAAAAGAAAAAGAAAAGTTAACTTTAATATTCGGTTTGGTTGAGCTCCTTGACGAAACATTCACAATTCAGAACGTTCTTAATAATTTGTCATTGAACGACAGATTGTCAAAGCTTTCATGATTATCATTAATGCAATGTATTTTAATGAATGTTAATCGACTCACATGTTAAGTAACATTAGCCCTATCATGTTGAGGCCCTCAGGCAGGTGGAAGGGTTAATGTATTCCCTCCTCTGCAAGCCAGCAGTTGAATCAGTGATTGTATGCATACCTCGCTGGCACCAGGATGCATTTTTTTCCACTTTTCTCTCTTTCACATTTCAGCTTGCAGCTCATTTTCCTCACAAATTCCTACAGTAATACCTATATCAATCTCTCCCTTGTAATGCAGATCACAGCTGGCCAATTCAGCCTTTCTCTCATTTTGAAACCTATTTCCTCCCAATGTATACCTTCATCAGCCTGCAAACAACCTTAATGGCTTGAGCAGATGGTGCGGCTGTCTGACAGTAGTCAATCTCAATCTCTAGGGAGCAGCTGAGATGAACTGCTTTACTGCTCATCTATATCATAAAAATAAAGTATATACAAAGCCCTTCTTTAATGTTATGGATATGAATAAAAAAGGAGGATATATATATATATTCCTCGGAATAAGTTATAAAAAGGTAAATATAACATATAATACAAGTCTTTAACAAACAGAAATGTATATGGAGACATAGACAGACAAATTGAGGTATAGACAAACATACATAATGACATCTTATTTATTTACTGGGTTGCTTTCACAAATTTGACATGTAATTTAAATGAAAAAGTTTAGGAACACACACCGTCTGTGTTGAAGTGGGCATGTTGCAATGTCAGAGGCCTTTGCTATGAAGCAAGTTCAACAAATATCCTTTTGTTATCCGTCTTCTCATCCTTACAACCTCTATAATGCTGAATGCTCAATGAAGGTTTTCAACTGGGTATGTCAGCCAGGGTTTCTAGGTCTGGCTATGAGCGTGTGAAACATTGAATTATATTTATATTTTGTTCATATTTTCTCCCAATTCTGTTTCACACTGCTGGGGTTACAGCTAAAACATTTATCCAACTTTCTATATTGCCAATCTCTAGAAAAGTATTTCCCTCCGTTTACAACTAATGCTGTTGATCAATTGTGATTTTAAGGGTTTCTATTATCATCTGGCTGGGGACAGCAGCTGGAAATTAGCCATGACGGCAAAAGCTGCTCCAATGCTCCATTTACTGTTTTTTGTGACAGTTCATTGATGGGGACTGTCCACGACACTATAAATAAACTAAACTAAACAATCCACCCCTGTAATAAGAGAACCGCCATTTTAGAACTGAAAACCCAGAGTTAACACTGAAGTTACCTTGCTAACACATTTTTGGACAGGGACGACATCTTTGGTGAATGACATCAGAATAAGATCAGAAGTTCTTTATTCATCCTAGAGGGGACATTTGAATTGTTACAGCAGTATAGATAGAGACGTACAATTAAAATGTCACACTATTAGATAAAAAGGCAGGCATATAGTTTTTAAAATGAATTATAATAAATAAAAATGTACAGAAGTATACATTCAGAGAAAATAAGTCAGTTAGCAGTATTTATAAAATAATATGGGTGTTACATTGTAGTGTATTGTTTTGCATAGTGTTGCTTGTGTGACCACTTTATGACAGCAACCCTACCTCAAAATGAATGACGACCTGAGTTTTTGGACACATTACCAATGTTGGACACTGTCTTCAGCTCTCAGAAATGTTTTTGTCAGTATGCCATGAAATCTACAAAGCAATGATTCCCAGGATAGAGCTTTCAAAGTTTGGACATTTGCACTTGCTCTCATATCTCATTAAAAAGTCAATTGTTGAGGATATTCAGGTTTCAAAATGGATCATTCCTTTCGTTTTTTTTAAATCCCTTTAGTCATATTTTATAGAATGACAGAAGACAAACAAAACAAGCTTACTCAAGATGATTTCGAAAGCAAAGACTTGATTATGTTGTTTCAGTCCACTCTGAGACAATATGGCTTAGAGACGATCTATGACTGTTGAGTACAGCTTCATTTCTGAATGGTTTGAAAGTGGATGAAAAAATCTACTTTTTTCAGAAAAGATTCTCTGCTCAGAGAGCCTTGCAATGGATATTGTAACTACGCAAGGAATACAACTTGAAGTGGTTACCTGTTACAAATACTTGGGTATCTGGCTTGATGATTGTCTCACTTTTAAATGTCATGTAAATAACCTGCTTAAAAAGCTGAGGGTTAGGCTAGGTTTCTTTTACAGAAATAAGTCCTGTTTCTCGCTTGAGGCCAGGAAAAGGCTAGTCACTGTGACCTTTTTACCTGTGCTGGACTATGGTGATTTGTTATATATGAATGCACCTGCCAATTACCTGAGCAAGTTAGATGCTGCGTATCATAGTGCACTGAGATTTTTGACAAATTGTAAAGCACTTACGCATCACTGTACACTGTATACCAAGGCGGTTTTGCCATCACTTACTGTACGGAGGCTCAGTCACTGGTACTTTTTCATTTACAAAGCCATGTTGGATAAACTACCATCTTATATCTGCTCCCTGATCTCTCTGCGAATTGAAAGTACTTATTGCCTGAGATCGCATGCTGTGGTTTTATTAAATTTGCCAAGTGCTAGGACTGTCTTAGGGAAGAAAGCTTTTAGATGTGCAGCTCCACTAACATGGAACAGTCTGCAAAAAGAATGGAAACTTACCAAGCTAGTACCACTACATGTTTTTAAAGCTCGGTTAGATGCTACAAAATCAGATGCTGTTGGTACCTGTACATGTGGTTAAATATGCAAATTGTAATCCATGTACATTTTGCTGTATGATGTCCTTTTGTTGTTCTGTTGTTTATGTTTTGATGTCTTCTTGTGGAACCTACTGCTGCAGGTCTCCCTTGAAAAAGAGATAATTGATCTCAATGGGATTTTACCTGGATAAATAAAGGCTTTAAATTTAATTGAAAAGGATTCTGGAAGAGAGTGAACCATTTCATGATGATGTAGACAGAGCATGGGTCGGCAACAGGTCGGCCCGCGGGCCATTGTTGGCCCGCCAGCAATACTATTTGGCCCGTAATTTTGAGAATCAAAAATAAAATATTATTTTGAGATTTTTTTTGTTTTTTTTGTTTTACAACATAGGACCAAGAGTCGCATATCAGGGTTTCTGTTAGCCGGTAAATACCGGTTTTTATCTGGTAAAATTCATTAAAAACCGGTAAATTCAAAACCTGCTGGTCAAAATGTCTGGTAATAATTAGGGATGCTCCGATCGATCGGCCGCCACTCATTATCGGCTGATATTCACTCTTAATAGTTTGATCGGTGCTCTCTATAAAGGCCGATCAGGAGAGCTGGATCTGATCGATATGGACATAAACGCGAGTGAAGTATAACCGGACCTGAGAGAGAGATCAGATCAGCTGCTGCATAATCACCTGAAGCCAGGCCCGGACTGGCCATCGGGAGCACCGGGAGGTTTCCCGATGGCCTGGCCTGCTAAGTGGCCTGCTGGCCTGAGAAATGTTTTTGTCAGTATGCCATGAAATCTACAAAGCAATGATTCCCAGGATAGAGCTTTCAAAGTTTGGACATTTGCACTTGCTCTCATATCTCATTAAAAAGTCAATTGTTGAGGATATTCAGGTTTCAAAATGGATCATTCCTTTCGTTTTTTTTAAATCCCTTTAGTCATATTTTATAGAATGACAGAAGACAAACAAAACAAGCTTACTCAAGATGATTTCGAAAGCAAAGACTTGATTATGTTGTTTCAGTCCACTCTGAGACAATATGGCTTAGAGACGATCTATGACTGTTGAGTACAGCTTCATTTCTGAATGGTTTGAAAGTGGATGAAAAAATCTACTTTTTTCAGAAAAGATTCTCTGCTCAGAGAGCCTTGCAATGGATATTGTAACTACGCAAGGAATACAACTTGAAGTGGTTACCTGTTACAAATACTTGGGTATCTGGCTTGATGATTGTCTCACTTTTAAATGTCATGTAAATAACCTGCTTAAAAAGCTGAGGGTTAGGCTAGGTTTCTTTTACAGAAATAAGTCCTGTTTCTCGCTTGAGGCCAGGAAAAGGCTAGTCACTGTGACCTTTTTACCTGTGCTGGACTATGGTGATTTGTTATATATGAATGCACCTGCCAATTACCTGAGCAAGTTAGATGCTGCGTATCATAGTGCACTGAGATTTTTGACAAATTGTAAAGCACTTACGCATCACTGTACACTGTATACCAAGGCGGTTTTGCCATCACTTACTGTACGGAGGCTCAGTCACTGGTACTTTTTCATTTACAAAGCCATGTTGGATAAACTACCATCTTATATCTGCTCCCTGATCTCTCTGCGAATTGAAAGTACTTATTGCCTGAGATCGCATGCTGTGGTTTTATTAAATTTGCCAAGTGCTAGGACTGTCTTAGGGAAGAAAGCTTTTAGATGTGCAGCTCCACTAACATGGAACAGTCTGCAAAAAGAATGGAAACTTACCAAGCTAGTACCACTACATGTTTTTAAAGCTCGGTTAGATGCTACAAAATCAGATGCTGTTGGTACCTGTACATGTGGTTAAATATGCAAATTGTAATCCATGTACATTTTGCTGTATGATGTCCTTTTGTTGTTCTGTTGTTTATGTTTTGATGTCTTCTTGTGGAACCTACTGCTGCAGGTCTCCCTTGAAAAAGAGATAATTGATCTCAATGGGATTTTACCTGGATAAATAAAGGCTTTAAATTTAATTGAAAAGGATTCTGGAAGAGAGTGAACCATTTCATGATGATGTAGACAGAGCATGGGTCGGCAACAGGTCGGCCCGCGGGCCATTGTTGGCCCGCCAGCAATACTATTTGGCCCGTAATTTTGAGAATCAAAAATAAAATATTATTTTGAGATTTTTTTTGTTTTTTTTGTTTTACAACATAGGACCAAGAGTCGCATATCAGGGTTTCTGTTAGCCGGTAAATACCGGTTTTTATCTGGTAAAATTCATTAAAAACCGGTAAATTCAAAACCTGCTGGTCAAAATGTCTGGTAATAATTAGGGATGCTCCGATCGATCGGCCGCCACTCATTATCGGCTGATATTCACTCTTAATAGTTTGATCGGTGCTCTCTATAAAGGCCGATCAGGAGAGCTGGATCTGATCGATATGGACATAAACGCGAGTGAAGTATAACCGGACCTGAGAGAGAGATCAGATCAGCTGCTGCATAATCACCTGAAGCCAGGCCCGGACTGGCCATCGGGAGCACCGGGAGGTTTCCCGATGGCCTGGCCTGCTAAGTGGCCTGCTGGCCTATGTATTGTGAACGCAACGTGAACGCAACGTGAACGCAACGTGAACGCAACGTGAACGCAACGCTGCGCAAATGTGGGTCTGATTCTGCCTCACAGAGGGTGACTGGCTGTCTACATGATGTGGCCTGCCGACATGGCCACTTTCATACAGACCATACACTAATGCCCTCGATTGGTCTGTGTGTCATTCAAGCTCGGGAGGGTGTGTGTGTGTATGTGTGGCGCAAGTGAGCAAGAGAGAGAAAGCGCGCTCACCGGTTACGTGTAGGCTATTGTTGTTGTTAGCATCTGGTGCTAGCTAGCTGCGCTAACGGCTGTTTCAACAACAAGGTGGAGAAGAGTCCTCTCCTGTCAGACTGAGAGACTGATAACTACAGCTCAGGTGAGGTAAAGGACTCTGCTGAGTGTTTAGATAGTTAATTTAGTTCTCAGTGGGTCTCACGGTTTGGTCACCATTCATGTAAACACATATTTCCATTTGAAGGGTGTTGAGAGCTTCATAGTATGAAGTAAATACTTAAAACGAAAGTTAGTTATAATCAAATATAATCAATTATATTCTTGTATAACCCACAATTCATATTTTAGGTTTTTCTATATTTACAGCATAAACAAAACAAAGTGGTTTGTTAAGTTGAGTGTAAGGCCTATGATTTATGCCCTGCTCTCTGATAAGAGAGTAGGCAGGTTCTTTCCTCTCCTCTCACAGCAGGGAGGGGGGCTCCAGACTTAAGCAGAAACACATTGAGGCCTCAAAAAGGTGGTTATGTCATAGTCATAGAATATGTCTAGTCATGTTTTGTTTTACACAAACTTGGGAAGGTGTGTCTTATGCCAGAACCAATAGAATATGTTGGTTGGGTATAGAGGAGGTGTTTGTGGGTTTTTCTATCCGGTTTTTTGAGCATAAAAAGACTGGCTTTTTTGGATTTCGTCGGGGAGAGGGGGGGAAACCCCTGGTATACTCTCTCCCGGTAGGCTCTGTCTTTCAGAGCTGGGTTAATAGCTCTCGGTAAGGTTCTCTCAATCTGGGTGAATATCTCTTGCATTTCTTGGTTGGAATGCTGAGGGAATTGCTTTGAATGAGGGAATTGCTTTGAATGCTGAGTGAATTGCTTTGAATGCTGAGTGAATTGATTTGAATGCTGCATGGAATGATTTTATGGAAGAGGTTTTTTGAGGGTTTAGTGATACCTGCCCACGTGAGGAAATCCCTCCGAATCATTGCGGGATTTTGATGGTTTAGTGATACCTGCCCACGTGAGGAAATCCCTCCGAATCATTGCGGGATTTTGATGGTTTAGTGATACCTGCCCACGTGAGGAAATCCCTCCGAATCATTGCGGGATTTTGATGGTTTAGTGATACCTGCCCACGTGAGGAAATCCCTCCGAATCATTGCGGGATTTTGATGGGTTTTTATTATCACCAGTCTTTGTATGAGAGAATGTCACAACTGAATTGTCCAGGTAAAGGGAAACATTTTGGTAATAAATGTAAGACTGTGAATTAAAGTTTCATATGTGAACATGATCACAGCATCATTTTTGTGTGTTGTTTAGTATAATTATAATGTTGTAAAGAGAGAAGGAAAAAACCCTGTATTAGTTTGGACCTATTTTTCTTCAAATAAACTGATCCCACCTTTTGGACTGGGACAACTTAAAGGACACCTGTGCTCTCCTCTCCTGCTTCAAAGGTAAGATTGCACCCTGCCACACACACATGTTTAGGTAGGAACACACCCCATTTACTGATACCAAAATCCTTCGGGATCGCTTAAACAGATTAAAAAGAGTTGTCTGAATTGAAACAGCAGTTAATTGAACCTGGTTCTTCGGGGAGTTAATAGAGGTGAGATCTTGCTGACGTTTGGTGGATCTGAGCCAAGCAGTAAACTTACATAGACTCAGTAACTTCGGTCGGGTCAATTAGTGAGGTCAGAGTAATTTACCGGAATAAATTAATCGGGGCCTCACCTAGAACTCTAAACATGGCGCCCAACGTGGGGCTCTGTGAAAAGTAATACTTTTACAGAGTCAAAATACAAGAACCAAAACGACCTAGTGAAAAAGGTCGATGAGTACAAATCAGCGAAATACAGGCTGAAAGTCTTGTTAAAATACCTGCCCGAATCCTAGAATATATATTTTAACTTAAAGTGTAGTAATTTAAGTGATACTATTGCACCGGACTGAGGGTTATATTATATCGGATATTGCTGTCTGTTAAAGAAGCTAAAGTAGGTTCTTCTTCCCCTAGCCAAATTGAGAAGCCCCTGTGGTCCCTTTAATCACAGGTTTGGTGGCTAGTGAAGTCAGCCGTAGGAGCACTGCTCAGTATCTGTCCAAATTGCTTTGAAACTTATAGGTAGGACTTGTCAAAGAGCTGCGGTTTGAACTTTTGCGTTAAAACATAACGTGGGGAAGAGTTAATGGGAGATTTAATAAAGATAAACATAGATCTAAAGGTACCTATGCTGTTGCAACAGCTCGAAGCTCGATACATAACACTCTTAAACTGAGGTGTCCGCATGCACTAGCTGAATCCAGAAGAGAACCTAGAACCAAGTGACGGTATAGTCGGATTGATCCTCCGGTGTGAGTAAAAGCCTAGAAACTTGCATGTGTATAAAAGAGTGAACGAAAACCCTTGAATAAAATAAAAAATAAAATAAAAAGAATGGCTGATGAGGTTAGAACGCAATTTAATGACTCAGAGCCAACCACACAGGGAGGGATACACAGAAGCAACATCCGGAGCTTCTGCTCGCCCTGGTCAGCTTAGCCCAGACCCACGGGCGTACCGCGACCTAAATACTTTCCTGTCAGACTACCGTTTGGACAGAGAGCCACAAGCAGGTGGTATAATGTCTGAGACCCTACCTCCAGCCTACAGGGATAAAAGCTAGAAAATGTCATTTATGAGAACTTCATAGTATGATACTAATCCTAGAAGAAAACACAGTGTTAGACATGATATTCAGGGGAAAGGAATGTTGGAAATAATAAATGTCAAGATCTTAAACTAGTCAACAAACCATGTTAGTGAACCCTGCTAATAGGAAGCTAAAACATGCAGGAGGAATAGCAGCAGCTCTGGCAAAGAGAATAGGTCCTAGCACAGAGTGATAATATGATAAGGATTATTAAACTGTCAGAAGGCAAGGTGGTGATCAGATGACCCACAAATACTGGTTGTTTTGCATGTACCTTTAAGAGAAAACCTAAGTGGGAACTATCAGCAGATATCAAACCCCAAAAATATCTTCAAAACTAATATGAGGAAGTTTTTTGCGAAGCTAAAGCTCAAATACTTTACCAAAATCAACTAAACTATTTTGCTCATGAAGGAGCTTGCACTTTTGGAAAAAAGAATCTCCCCCTTTCTCTGCTCCCGAGGTGCTGCAGAAAAACCCAGCACACGGGGTCAGATACAGGCGTGACCTCTAGAGGAGAAGAAAATCTGAACAGACCACGGAGCGACCCATTAAAAGTTTTATGGCCTCAGCACAGAGAGGAAGATGGAGATAAGAAACTCTCCCAAAAGCAGGCTACCCACCCCCACCCAGCACAAGGGGAATAGTGTTCCTCTCACCAAAGAACAAATCACCTCTTAACCAAGTCAGATCTAAAATAGACATAGCTCCAGTTGTTAAGAAAAGAGGGAGATTCAAAAAATTATCTTAACACCAGAACAAAAATATCAATATCAAAAAACTGAGAAAATAAGAAATGGAAAATGGCAGAGGATGATGTCAGATCCAGATGTGGAGTTTAGGACCACAGGTAGTAAGCCACACAGGGAAACATTGAAACCCTTAAAGAAAACCGCTGCTCCAAAGGTAACACTGTTTACAGAGGGAGTTTGCGAAAAGGTGACCAAGCAGCCACTTGGGCCTTTATAATGAAAACTAATTCAGGTGAAGTACTTTGCAAGCAAAAGGGTGCAATACTAGGTACAGCACGAACTGCTGAGGCAAAGGCCATTTGTTGAGGGACTTCTTTTTGCTAAACAACGTAAAATAACACACATCCGTATTGTTACTGATTATTGTTACAAAGCGGGAAAAGAAGAGCTTAATAACTGGGAACAAAGGCAGTTTACCAATGTGAAAGGTGAAGCGCTGACACATGCAAATCAATGGAGTCTAATAGCAGAGTTAAGGGCTGGCATGAACTTAGAATGGAATCATGTCCGTAGCCATACAGATAAGATCAAATTAGACTATCAGGGGAATAGAGAAGTTTTACCTTGCTTAAAGCCGGGGAAGAGTTAACCACCTGACTTCCATATTCCCTAGAATATGGAAAAAGGGTAGAAGCATTCACGTACCCCCTGAAGAAGCTCCTCAGTTGGTACTTGAATTACACAGCAGTTTAGGCCATGTGGGCTTAGTTCGAATGAGAAAATATTGCCTCAACAATAAAATACTCATACGAAAACTGCGAATGCACTTACAACACACACGATCAACATGTCTTCAATGTGCAGAGGTGGATGGGTTCAAGAAAATTCATCCTAAACACCTTAAAATTATAGAGGAAGAACCAATAATCAGTTTTAGTGCTGACATAGCAGGTCCTTTTCTGACCCGCACTCCCAGTGGGAACAAGTATTTTCCTTGTGATCTGTGATAATGGAGGGAGTCATAAACATGTCTATCCTCTGACCAGAGCAACTGGAACACAGTGTCTGCTGAAATGGCGGAACATATAAGTATGTTTTCCCTAAAAACTGAGAGAATAAGAATGGATAATGTAACTCACTTTAAAAATAAGAAAGTGTTGTCACCCTTGCAAGATAAAGGGATTCACACCTATCTGGTCGTTACCATATAAGTATCAGGCGTTAGAGCAGCCACAGAGTGGAGTATACAAACTGTAAAACAAATTGGGACATTCCAATCAATTTGACAAGGCTGAATATATTCCTATATGTATGGAAAAGCTACCTAGGGCAAAGGTCAGGTCATATCTAACTATCACACCTTTTCTGTTTAAGTTCAGAAATCATGTATGGGTGATCAGAAAGGGGCGAAGTCCAGAGAAGGGTTAGCTTAAAACTAAATCAGAAGGTTTGGATACAGTGAAGTCAGTCTCTGGGAACGTAGTTTCACTCCAGAAGAGAGGACTCACCCGAGCCAACTGAGTTTAGAATCCAGATAGGAATATGACTGCGGCCTACCCAATCCACTGTTGATGCTATCAGTCTCACATCACATGACATGTTTTGCACACACCCGTGGCAGTTAATGTGCTTTCTTCCACAGGAGAGGATGGCTTTTTGTGGGATCTTCCCGCAATAATTTAGAATTTGTCTTGGTAAATTCGGTACCAAGGGATATTTTATAGAGCAAAAGAGGGAATGTAAGTCTGAGTAACAAGTAATAGCTCAAATGCAAAGGATTCAGCAGTAGAACTGTTAGAATCATTAGTGAATTATGCAAAGAAAGATGGCAAGAGGAAACTCTGTCTATTAGCATATGGATCATTGGAGCTTGAATGGAGAATACCTCAGTATCAAAGAGGAAATGGGAAATAACCGTTGTATTATTTTTCTCATTGTTTTTTAATTTTACACTATTAGTTTTCTTTTCAGTTATTTTAATTGTTATATGCCTACACCCTACAACAGTATTCATTTAAATTAGTTTTTTTTTTTGAGCACATCTTCCTCCTTCTTTTTTGCTGGTTTTCACACAGCATGGAGGTGCAGGGCTGTCAGGTCGTTAAACTGATAAGAGTAAGTTATGGCCCAGTGCTTGAGAAAACCCTTGGGGAAGTTTTAAACTGAAAACAACTTTTTATGAATCAGAGAAATTATTTAAACTTGATCTTAGCTATATTGTTGAGATTAATACCTCAGCAATCTACCAAGAGGATTTGAACCTGCCTAGCGGGACAACTTCAGTCACAGTGCCTCAAGTGAAGCCAAGTCCTGGACCCAGGAAACCTGTACAGCATGAAGCCAGCGGCTGAGTCACCTGTACCCCTGCCAGTGGAGGATGATGTTTCTTCCAGCTATGTGGGACAGGCTGCATCTCTACCCGCTGAGCCACTCCGATCGCAGTGGATTTCCCAAAAAGGGACGACTACCTGATAACTGCATGGTCAGACATCAGACGCCAGGTAGCAGCAGCCCTACCTACCCCTGACACTGGTCCACTTCACTACGTGGGTCCACGTCAGCCACTGCAAGGTCGTAGTCACAGGCCAGGAGAGACGGTAGAAACAGACGACAACAAGTGACGTGCCAAGTCACCACCAGCACCACACTCACACTGCACACACAGGATGCCATGAGCGAGTGCCAGCTAAGCTGTTTCATATGCTTCTGGTTCCTCGTTTGTGCTATCATGGTGTGGGGCCTCATTGACCTTGTCACAAAGTCATGAGCGATTATTGACGAGGTCTAAAAAATCCATAACAACTGTCGGCCGAGTTATCTGGCTTTCGTTTGGAGGTGTCATCCAGGGAGGAACCTCAACCCCTCCATGGTCAGGGTCAAGGATTTACATCAGATAACAACAGATACTGTAGGCCCCCCGCTCCTGCAAGTGTCAGGCCGAGTGGGGGTGCGTACAAATCTATGATCATCATGACTCTTTTTACTCGGGTGCCTGACCTGTGATGACGAGAACATTCCAGTGAGGTACTATGTTTTCGGCGTTCTCCTGATTTCACATGCTGAAGAACTTTTCATGATATTGATGCTTGAAGTTTTACGTATGTAATATGTATGTGTTTTTACGATTTTATCTGTTGCTGTTTGATAACTTTGCGTTTTAAAAAGAGGGTGTTGAGAACTTCATAGTATGAAGTAAATACTTAAAACGACAGTTAATTATAAATCATATATGATCAATCATATTCTTGTATGAACCCATAATGAGAATGCTTCTTGATGGTTTTTGAATATGTATGTATGCTTACAATTTTAGTTGGTGCTGTTTGATAACTTTGCGTTTTAAAAACAGGGTGTTGAACTTCAAAGTATGAAGTAAATACTTTAAACGAAAGTTAGTTATAAATCATATATGATCAATCATATTCTTGTATGAACCCATAATGAGAATGCTTCTTGATGGTTTTTGAATATGTAGGTATGCTTACAATTTTAGTTGTTGCTGTTTTATAACTTTGCGTTTTCAAAAGAGGGTGTTGAGAGCTTCATAGTATGAAGTAAATACTTAAAACGAAAGTTAGTTATAATCAAATATAATCAATTATATTCTTGTATAACCCACAATGAAAATGCTTCATATTTTAGGTTTTTCTATATTTACAGCATAAACAAAACAAAGTGGTTTGTTAAGTTGAGTGTAAGGCCTATGATTTATGCCCTGCTCTCTGATAAGAGAGTAGGCAGGTTCTTTCCTCTCCTCTCACAGCAGGGAGGGGGGCTCCAGACTTAAGCAGAAACACATTGAGGCCTCAAAAAGGTGGTTATGTCATAGTCATAGAATATGTCTAGTCATGTTTTGTTTTACACAAACTTGGGAAGGTGTGTCTTATGCCAGAACCAATAGAATATGTTGGTTGGGTATAGAGGAGGTGTTTGTGGGTTTTTCTATCCGGTTTTTTGAGCATAAAAAGACTGGCTTTTTTGGATTTCGTCGGGGAGAGGGGGGGAAACCCCTGGTATACTCTCTCCCGGTAGGCTCTGTCTTTCAGAGCTGGGTTAGACGGCTCTCGGTAAGGTTTTATGCCGAAAGTTGCTATAACCAACGGAATCCATACATGGGTTTTATGCTGGTGGTTAATAGAGCTATCCGGAATATATGATTTTATACCGAAAGTTGCTATAACCAACGGAATCCATACATGGGTTTTATGCTGGTAGTTAATAGAACGATCCAGAATATATGATCCATACATGGACTTTTGAATAAATATGAATTAAGGTTTTAGATACAAAATATATAACCCCATTTTGATATGTTTTGTATGATTATAATGTGTTAAAAGGTAAAGACTCTGTACTGGTTTGGACCTATTCTTTTCTTCAAATAAACTGATCTCACCTTTTGGATTGGGACAATAAAAGGGAAAATCTGTGCTCTCCTCTCCTGCTTCAAAGGTAAGATTGCACCCTGCCACACACATGTTTAGGTAGGAACACACCCCATTTACTGATACCAAAATCCTTCGGGATCGCTTAAACAGATTAAAAAGAGTTGTCTGAATAGAAACAGCAGTTGATTGAACCTGGTTCTTCGGGGAGTTAATAGAGGTGAGATCTTGCTGACGTTTGGTGGATCTGAGCCAAGCAGTAAACTTACATAGACTCAGTAACTTCGGTCGGGTCAATTAGTGAGGTCAGAGTAGTTTACCGGAATAAATTAATCGGGGCCTCACCTAGAACTCTAAACAAGGGGGAGTGATTAGTAAAATATGCATGAATAATAAAACGTTAACTAGGTGAAAACATTTAAGATACACTTTAAAAACGTGTTGAGAGCTAAAACTAGTGCTGCTGCCTCAAAGAGGAGAAGGGGGGAGAGGAGGGAGACAGGTGAGGCTGGTTCAGGAGCCCAGGCACACTCACAACTATAAATGAACCAAAAACAAATAAATAAACAAGTTTCAATGTTTTTTCATATTGGATATGGTATGTTATTGGTTATGGCCATGTACTTATGATTTTATGATTATTTAAATGTATACAGTTCTGTTTCATGTGGGTGTAGTCTCTCTCTTTATTTCCCCCTCAAAGTGAACCAGATTGATACATTTAAGTCCAACATTAAAAAAAAAATCGTACCGGGGGAGAATGCCCCCGGACCCCCCCTATAGGATTTGAGGTCCACCCCCACTTAAAATATGTTCACATGAATAGGTTCCTAAATAGATTTGCACATTTGTTTAAATAGTAACCCATCTCCATATGTTTATTTTTTGGTAGTAGATTTAGAGGGCTATCACTACGGGCAGCAACGCTGTAAATATTGACAAATAAATCCAGCAAAATGGCACAAAAAACTGGTAGTGGCCTGGCTGGGTGTATAATTCCCGGCCTGACTTATTGTCCCAGTCCGGCCCTGCCTGAAGCCCCGCCCACTGTTTAGCGTGCTGCATGAGAAACTGACGGGCTGTCAGGAGAGAGGGAGAGGGGAAAAGAGAGGATCCGTTTCTCCCGTGTTATTATCCAAAGTCAATGTAAACTTTTGAATAATGTACTTCATCTACTACAAGTAGTTTGAATGTAATAATTATGTTGTTTGTTGTTAGTGGAATCATTTATTGAAAAATGAATCTGAACTTTTCGATCTGTAACGATTATAAACTGAAGCGATATAAAAATGACTCCCATTAACTGAGTTTTAAACATCAGCATATCCTGTCATAGTCCGGTGATTACCTGCTAATCAGTGGCGTTTTCTCCCGGAGGCCAATGGAAGCCAGACTTCCCCTGTTTTTTCGGATTGTAGTTATTTAAATAAATAAATAAAAACACTTTGTTTTGTTTCGATAATTCTCCTTTGCTGTGTGTTGCTGCCGGCCCGTCTCTCCCCCATTCTCATTGAGTATTTTACAAAGAGTGAAACAAACAGCGCCCCTCTAGATGTTATGATGAAACAGTAGATTGCACTCACTGTTGCGAGAGGAGGCCAGCCGAATCTGGCTTCCCTTGGTGAAAAAAAATTGAGGGATTGACCAATCAGATGAGGCTCACGTGATGCCCCTGCCAACCTGTGATTGGTCAGGGCTATGCCAATGGAAGCCAGAGGCGGCTGGCATCCCTTGCCTCACAATCCAATCAAATCGCATCAATTTAGTGTTGCAGTGACGCGTCCTAAAATCCGGAAGTAAGCTGCTCTCGGTTTCCCTCGACAAAAAAGTAATGGGATTTCTCCATAGGATTTAGGAAAATAGCTCGAAATAAGGTCAGTGTAAAACGAACCTGTTAGATAAATGCAAGTTTTGTTCAGTCGGATAATATCCACATGTCTACCCTACTTTTATAATTTTCTAATCATAAATCTAATCGATAGAAGATAGATAGCGTCACTGCATCACTCTCACCGCCGTTAGAAAGTAGCAAGCAACTGAAGCAAGTGCAATTATGGAGGGTGGAGATTTGGAGTATTTAATCAAAAATAATTGTACTAAACTTCCGCTACAGCAGCAACAACAAATACAATCTGATGACAGGCCGATGCCCAAACTGGAGCTGTGTACAGCGAGGAAAAAAGGAGCGAATCGGACGTAAAACGTTAAAGGTCTCCTGATTTAGTTTGGGAATGAATGCTTATTAGAGTTTCGGCTGGAGAGTGCGTGCGGACCTGTCGGTTAGATAACAGGCGTGTGTAAGTCCTGCATCTGGTACAAATGTGGTCAAATTGCAAAGCAAAACATGCTGTAATTTATTTATTTTGTCCTTTGATATTTTTTTAAAGGTTTTCAACCTGAAAGAATCCTAATGTGTCCTTGAATAGTTGAAATAAAGAAAAGGAAAAAGGATTCCAGTTGTCCATGCGTCCTCTGTTGCCCCTCAAGCCTCTCAAATGTGGGCAAACACTCAAATAAATGACAAAAAACCAGAGAACTTGACAATACTTATCAGAATACAATTATGTTAAATAACACTGCTACCTTGTTAATAATTCTACTTTACTCAGTGGAGGCTCGTCCATTGAGGAAAGGGAGGACCATCCTCCCTAAAATGTCAGAGAAAAATTTACTTAGAAGAGAACAATAAATACACCTCAATTTAAAAGATAAGTCTGTTAAAATACAGATAATAGCCCTGGCTTTGGGACTGAAATGGGGCTAGAGAGGACGAGCCTCCCGTTGGGCGGGTCCAGCCAGAGGCTCTGGATTGGGTGCCTATATCATCAGTCAACCAATCAGCGGATCTGACTGCGCATCAGAGTGTTGATGGGGAGGGTTATCAGTGATAGAGTTTTTTCGGAACAGGGGCGCTGCGCCCTCTTACCAAAATCAATTCCTTGAATTAGGCTTTGATTATGTTCTGGCCCGTCATCTTGTGGCTCAGCAAAAAATTGGCACAAGGCCAAACTTACTTGCCTACCCCTGATGTAGAGGAAGAGGTTTCAGAATGTGAGGATCTCATTTCTGAGAATTCTGAGTCTGACAGTGACTTTGAAGAAGAGGATGAGATTGAGCATCAGCTAGTTACAAAAAAGACAAGAACAAAAGACAAGAACAAACACTTTCCCCCTGAAGCCACAAGTTAAACCCTTACTCCTCATCTCGTATGCTCTTTTCTGTTTGTGCTGAGGCAGGATATTTAAGTGTTCCCTCAGAGACATTTCCTCAGGCTATCAGACTGTGTAAACATCAGTATGGGGTGATTAATCATGCCAGGCAGAGAGAGATAGAGGAAGAGGAAAGAAAGAAATGAAGAAAGAAAAATGGAGAAAAGAAAACAAGATCATATAGATTAGAGTCCCGAGTCTCCTTGACCTGGCTCTGCTTGTCTTTACAATAGGGAAAGGTATAAATATTTCAAGTCAAATAGAAAGTGGTATAAACTGAGCTTTCATCTTTTATTCATCAAAGCCAAGGGATGGCCATCCACCAGCCTCGATGCCTTCAGGGCTAAATGCGCCGGCAGTATATATGTTTCTGTGCGCACAAGAACTCAACTTTGTATGGAAAATAATTATGTATCCACCAAAAGATAGGTGATATAATGTATTCTAAAGCCTTTGTCATCTTTTTCCTGGGTGCTGGTATATTATCGATTGTCTGGTGACAATATGTATGGTGCCGCATAAAGAAGAGTCTTGTCATGTTGAATTGTTCTTATGTGGTTTCTCTTTACATTACATACATAGCGAACACTAAATTCAGAGATTCAAGGGTTGTAGAAATGTGACTCTTTATAGTAAGCTTGTTCATATTCATGTACATTACATACAGGGTGTTCAGGTTGTGTGTGTGTGTGTGTGTGTGTGTGTGTGTGTGTGTGTGTGTGTGTGTGTGTGTGTGTGTGTGTGTGTGTGTGTGTGTGTGTGTGTGTGTGTGTGTGTGAGAGTGTGTGTGTGTGTGTGTGTGTGTGTGCAACACGTATGTGTGTGTGTGAGACTTTTGTGTTTCTGCCCCTGCCATTCCCGCACAAGGTTGCAATTCAATTCAATTCAATGCAATTCAAAGATCAATTCAAGTACCGACACCTGTCTGCTCTCACATTCCTGCATTATGTTTTGCGGGAACCAATCTTTATTTTTTGCACAGTCTATCCCAGCTGCAAATTTGGTCAATTTTGGTCAAGATGGCCAAAAGATTCTCTGCTCAGAGGGCCTTGCAAATGATTCTGGAAGAGATACAGTAGAAACCATTTCATGATGATTTAGAGGAATTGAGGTTTCAGAATGTGAGGATCTCATTTCTGAGAATTCAGAGTCTGACAGTGACGGCCCGTCTACACTACAGCGTCGACAGCGTCGAAAGCTCCAATCTGCTCCATATCTGCCCATTCCACTTTCAATGGGGTGACGTCACGTAGCCGCGCTTTTTCGCCCAACTGAATTGTGGGTAGCAGAGCGAGGCGTCTCAGGCGTCTCAGGCGACAGAAGTTGAACAATGTTCAACTTCTGTCGCCTGAGACGCCGGAGTAGCCAGCGCCAGCCAATCAAATCCCGTTTCCCAAATCTGACAGCTGAAGCCGTAGCCAATCAAACCGCGTCTAAGCTGGGAGAGATATCCCGCCGTTCATTTCTATATTTCAAAAAAAGTCGGAGGAGAAACTAACTATCGCCGTAGCAAATCACCCGGTTTTGTATGACCAGACCCTCTTCACCTACCGGGATACAAACCGGAGGAACCAGGCATGGAGGGAGGTGGCAGAGACAGTGGGGGAAACTGGTAGGTTTTCGCCTGTTTGGGGAGTTCATATATATATTGCTCCCATACAATCCCCGGGGTTTTTTGCTTTGTATGTCGGGGGCGGGAGATTCATGTGATTGGTTGATGGCCGTGTTGCTTGAATAAAATCCCCAAGCTCCAGACACGCCCAGCTCCAAGCTATTTTTGGAGCTGTAGTGTGGACGCTCCGTGACTTTGAAGAAGAGAATGAGATTGAGCATCAGCTAGTTACAAAAAAAGACGAGCCACAGGACCAGCCGGTCAGTGGGCAAAAAAACAAGTAGCACTTAATTCATTAATGTGATCTAACAAATGTAAAAGGGCAAATATTAACCATATATGTTGTTTATATTGCTTGTAATTGAGATGAAGTAAACATCTGTTGAGTATTTTAACATAAAATAGTTTGATTGTGTTGAATTGAAGCCCAAAAAGGCAGCCGGTCCACCAGACCAACGAACACTGGCTGAGTAAAAAGAATATGAACACCACACAAGGGTTAAGCAAAAAGAACGTTCTAGTGTGTATTAAATCAATTCTTAAAAACAGAGTTTTGATCAGCTGATCACAAAACTGTTATAAAGTTTAATACGTTCAGTATTGGTATCTTGTTACATGTATTCATGTACAACTGTCTGATATTATCTGATACAAATTGTCAAACCAAATTGTATTTGCACATTAAGCTAGTTTAGCTATTTTGAGAGCAATATTCATGAATGGAAATACATAGAACAAACACATTATGCATTAATATAGAATCAATGTAAAACAAATCAAATACATATACTGCAATAATAAAAATGTACAGTATTGCTTAAGGGAACTGTAACTAGACCACCGACTTGAATTTTTTCATAATGTTGGGAAAATCTCTACTATGAAGACTGGTTGGAGTCATAGAAACCATCGTCTCCACAGAACTTCCCAAGAGTCCCGCCCGCACGTTCCTGCTACTATAAAGGGCCAGTGGACAACTAATGCTATCACTAAACATCCTCCACTGCTTCCTCTGCATTCAGATGTGATCACATGCAATCCCATGAGCTATTCCACTGCTCTTAACTGCCTTCCTGTTATGTGAAACCACTAGAAATAAGGAAATGTGCATAACTTGAATTTATGAATAATTCATTTTTTCCAGGGCTTAGTATAAGTTGAGAAAATGTGCCCAGGTCTGACCAGTATTATATTCACCTTATTACAGAAAATACAGAATGTATCCCAAATTATAATATGTACTATTTCAGAAAGAATAACAAAATATTATGTTGAGGCATTTGCTCTTATTTAAGATTTTGAATTTGACATTTTGCAACCAATGTGTGTGTTGTTTAAAATGTGGTTTGACAGGATGGTATACAACATGTGACCCAGGTAAGATTCAATCGATCGAGTTGAAATAAATCTAAATAGGAGTCTTTATAAAATGAACAACAATTTCTTATAATAGTGGGGTCGTTCAATGTCAATATTATCCAATAACACATTATTAACTAAAAAACAAGCCTTCACAATTTAGAATCTATTCCAAGAATGCCAGTGGCACCTCACTATTCAGTACCAGTAAGGTAACTAAGCAGGCAACTCAAGGTAGTAAAGGCTAGCATTAGCTGCTAAAGCTTCTTGATGCTAACTGTATCTATCAGCTGTCAGTGACTCATATCTATGCAACTTATTGCAATCTTTTTGGTATTGGTTTGAAGATTCTGTAAATACATTATGATGACTGCATTGTCAGAGTTATTAGACATATCCAATATCAATATTTGGAATGTTTACAGAAGATGCATTCAAAAGTGTTGCTGCCCTTTGAGAAGACCCTGAATCACCCACATTTTACAAACAATGACAGCTCAAAAATGCTTCAGGTGGTCATCAAGAAGGATTTAAATAACACTAGTCCAGGTATGAGGGGCCATGAGCTTAAAGCAATAACTAAAGTATCAAATCAGACAGAAAAGAAGAAGTTAAGGAATATCCCTTCAGATCAAAGAAGGTATGATTGGTTATTATTGATCCTGTTAAATCAAGAAATAGAAATGAAATAGGAACATAATTCCTCTCTTGAGAAGATACAAGGGTCAACAGAAGGATCAAAAGAAGAAAGTAAAAGGCAGTGAACAGACCAAGCAGATTATTTCTCAGTAAATGTGTATATTATATCAATCTCTACAACTCCCTCCAGAGAACAAACTGATATTACAACAATTATGATATTGTAAATACAATATATTTAAGCTAGTTTTTTGTCTAGCAAAATTAAAAAATATGTCATTTGAGTGTGACATTTTTCCAGCCTAAAATGTCAAGTTATCAGCAGTCTGAGCATTAGTAAGTATGACTTTCGAATATAGGCCAATACAAGTACAGAAGTTTTTTGTGGGCAAATGCCTACAAATAAATCACTCTATAATCTTATGGTATGTTTGATATGAAATGGGTGTCAATTATGTAAAGTACGTGTGAGTAGTTTTGGGATAAAACCATAGAACTGGACATAGTCACAGTAACATTGGTTTTTAGAATACTATTGAATGTCCTTTTGCCTGTCACTATCTTTGTTTTGATCTTTGCTTTGCTGTTTGTATTTTTGACCAGAAGGGCCACGAGAGGATGAATTTAGTAAATACAACTAAATGCTGATTAATTAATTTGTTGGCGCCCAAAAGGTTAAGTTTCCTAAAGAGAAAAACAGCAAGAAAATGGCTATGTTTTCCATCTGATATTATCAGATGGAAAACATAGCCATTTTCTTGAGTATAGTTTGATTTTGTGTCTACCCTTCTCTTAAAGGGACCATCATAACATAATTAACAGTATACATTATTAACGTAGACTTGAAACCAGCAGTGGATCACATTAACTCTTTAGAAAAAAAACGTGATGTAATGAATGAATATGAGCTGGTTAGCAGAGAGTCAGAACCAAGTAGTTCAGACGTAGAGCAGGGTCAGACTGTATTGCAAAAAAACCAGGGTACCTGCATTCTTACCCAAAAGGGAATCTTAAAAATTAGACTATTCAAATAGATAATTTTCAGTCTATCTGCAACCTGTGTTGGCAAGACATCATTAACATTTTACATTTGACACTGTATGGTTTCCAATGTGCAGTGTATAAAAAAACTGAAGCAAATACCAAAATAATTAATAAACAACATTTAGAATACATTTGATTACATTTTGATAGGAAACATGTAGAATGTAATAAATATAACACATTCAATCGTACAATATCTGCACTCCCACTCTCTCTTCCTTCAGGCAAACAATCACAAGAAAGAAACACACCCAGGCTTTAACCTTTCCTACAAACACTCACATGTTACTCTCACTGGTGTCAGGCAGTGGATGAGAGTGAGGTTAATGCTATACAAATGAAGGGAGGCTGTTCAATATGTATGGATGTAGGGTACTGTGTGAGCAATTGGGTGCGTCAGCAATAGAGCCTGTCAGGCAGTCTTCCTCATTAGCAGTGACTGAAACAGACGTGCTCGCTCTGTGCGGCATGCAGCCAGCCTCAGTCTGTCCACCTCCAGCCATGCATTCTGATGGAACCTTTTTGTTTCCTAAAATCTCAACTTCTGACTGGTGTTGACTCTTGTTAACTTTTATTCTCCTGTGGGAAAGTTTGTGCAGAAGTGAATTATGCGCCTGTATTCGACACAACAGAGATTGAAAAAAAAATAACTTTACAGTTGGGGCTCATGTGGGAGGATGCGCAAGCTTTTAGTCGTCCTCTGTCAGCAGTTTCTGCTTGAAACTAAGCAGTGTGCGTGGGTTCAATAACATATCCACACACAGGAATATGGAATCTCAATGACACAAATATCAGAGCTTTCTACTGAAGGAACTGTGCACGCTGTGCAGAGGGAAGAAAGTTTTTAACTTTCTGCAGTTTTCGTGCACTGGTAGTTTCTAAACACATTGACAATTGTGGGATTTGGTTTGTGGATTTGTGACGAAGCAAACTAAACATAACACACTAGGAAAACAGATTTGTGGTGCTGGTGGTGCTGGCTGGCTGAATTGCACTCATGGTGCAATGATCATGGTACTCAATAAAGAAGAAATAAGAAAATAAGGGTAATTTACTGTTGTTAGGAACAAGAAAATATAGATGTGATCTTATAATATGAATAATTGAATATGACATTTATGAATATAAATGTATGGTAACGCTTTATATTAAGGTAAACAAATTAACCATCAACTAGTTGTTAATTAACATGCATATTATCAGTATATTGGCTCTTTATTAGGCATTATAAAACACACACAAGGACCATATTCTACAGGACCATATTCTACAAGTAACAAGCCATTAGTAGAGAGTTTTTCCTCAATAACCCTTTAATTAGTGCTTATTTGTTGCAAGTAAGGAAGTTGTTGTACATTAGTTTTGGTCTTAATATGCGCTGCTCAATATGGGCCTACTGTAATAAGGCAGTAGTACCACAAGAATAGTAATTCTTCCATAATAACACTTAACAAATATGATTTATTCTTATGTAACAAGACATACAATTAGTGTTAATTGTGTCTAAATAACTCAAAATTAGGTATTTATATCTAAGAACATGTTCCCTATTTTAAAGTGAAGTCTTGTTCATAACTAATAAGCTAGTAGTTTGACTCGAATTGACCTGAACAGGTTTTTAACAGATTGTATGTATTTGTGATCATACTGTGTGACCTGCTTGTATGTACTTACACAATAGGTGTACTGTTCTCTCTATCGGCCCCTACACACGGTTGCGTGCATTGATGCTTCAACACTTCTGCCCATTCACTTTGAATGGGGTGACGTCACGCTTCGCCGAACTGCAAAGTAGAGCAATGTTCTACTTTTGAAGCTTCAACGGAAGCGTCAGCCAATCGAATCATATGCCAGTACAAGCTCTAGCCAATCAAACCGCTGCTTGTATGTCCGGGGCGGGAGATTCAGGTGATTGGTCTAGCTTCAGACATGCCCGCTGGCAAGCGTCAACGCACGCCGCCGTGTGTAGGGGCCGTATGTGTTGTACTGTCTCAGTGTAACCATAGATTAAACAGCCAGACAAACTCGTTTGAGAGCCAGGGAATGAGCAGCCATGCTCCTTTATTGATTTATTTGCAGTCCACTAACATTCAAACGGAGTGTAACTATAAAAAAAAAAATTACAAGGCACTTAATAATCTCATAAGCAAGTGAAACATACACAGATTAACCAGGGTTGCCAATTTTGGGTACCTGGCTGGAGTGAGATTTTGATATCAAGGGGTTTAATTACACATATGCGCACTAAATGACTGCTATAGTGTCAGTAGCGGGACCTTAGCATACTGTGAGGGAATATTTCTGTCTTTACTCCTAGATATTTAACCATTTCTGTGTGTTGACGTTTACGACCAACCCTGGCTCTGTTATCTCTCTTAAGGAATGGGAGGCTCCAGCTATCTTGATAAACCAGTTCAACTCTCGGTCACGAAATGGTTTACGGCTGTGGGAACGCTGGCTTCAAGGCCATTAAGGGTCAGACGCAAGTGATTCAGGGTGCCCAGCTGTTTAGTCTATCTCCCCAAATATGTTGTTTACTCTCTCTGAACTAGTTAAAAGGTCTATCGAGAGAGAGGCGCGGGAGATTTGACATGGCAACCCACCAATGTAGTCAGAACCTCTGGCTGCTCTGTGACTTGTGATGTGAATTTCTCCGGCCGTAAACTTGTAATAAATATCAGTGTTTGACATCAAAGCTCCAACTCTCCTCGTGTCTCTCTGAGTCCTGACTCTCCATTTCTGCAGAAGTTTCCCTCACATATACATACAAATACACAATATTGGACCTATAAAGGGCACAGTTTCATTCACTAATGAAAGTCAAACACACGTTTGTTTCCACTGTTTTATTGTGTGCATAGGCCTGTCGCGATAAATTTCCATTTACATGAGGATGTGACTAGCAGTTTGAAAGGATGTACTTGAATTATTATTATATATTATCATTATGTCAGTGGTCTAAAATGGTCATACAACGGTGCCGACAATATTATCGTTTATCGCAATAATTTCCGGGAAAATGTATCCAACAAAATTAATTATCGTGAGAGGCCTATACATGAAACACACACACACA